>NC_056728.1:1240396221-1240471221 GCF_019279795.1 Protopterus annectens
TCATGCAAGACAACAACATAACACAGTGACTGTATGAGTGCCACAAGTACTATGCAGCAGCCAACATTGTTAGCCACAGTCAGTCAGTACCCACATGTACTGTGGAGACGTGCAGTCCAAGCAGTAGAGAACCTTGGACTGTGCCCTGTTGAGCACTGCTGCTTACAGAACAGCTATTGGAGTCAGATGTCCCTATGTTGCATATGTCTGCCATCAGGGGCCATGTAGTGACCCCCACATTGAATGTATCTTGGATGCCTAAGTGGGTGCTTTGTACATGTTGCCTAAACAGGTGGTACAGTGAGATGGCTTGGCTCAGTATGGGTGCTGTACACCCTGATGTACCCCCCCACCCATGTCCCTGCTGACCACCACAACAAGGTTTATGGCAATAGTAGGGCAACAGGGCATGCTTCCAAATGTGTATGCCATGTATATATAGGTATGTCAGTTGGTGTATACGCAAGTGTCTGAGAGTCATACCCTGGGAACATAGCATCAGGAGACCTATGCTGCACTGACGCCATTCATCAGTGGGGTTCGACATCCACCATTAATGGCAGACCCCTTCTAGGTATTCCCTCTCTGCAGTCATAGCCACTGTCAGAGACTTCTGACTGGCACATCAGCAGGTGGCTGCATATTACTATCTATCACTTATACCCACACAGACCCAGCAGTTATCCAGGATGGCCTAAACCAGAGTCAGGTGTTGTCTGCACCACTGACACAGACAACATGCCAACCACTGCACATTACCATCCTGTGGGATATCATCCACCCAGCACAATAATGTAGTATCTGCACATTGTACACACTGGAGCCATTACACATGAAGGTATGGGCACACAGTGCTCTACCCTTTGATGGTAACTGTTTATGGGAATATAGGGATGCATTCACTGTTGTGCCACCAATACTAACAGGTTCTGAATGGATGTAAATGTCAGACTGTCACACCATCATTGTGTGCAATGGCACCCTTGTCTTGTCAACACAGACAGAATGTACAGCTGTAGCAGCCACAACGTTGCCATGGTACAGCAACACACAGTGTAGATAACATGTCCTATGGTGTCTGTGTAATGACCATACAACTGTAGTTCATTCACTAACTGCTATGATGGGGATGTGTATGCCCCCATACAGGAAGGTGTCAGATCCCACTGTGTACCCCTGTATTGCCATGACAGGAGTAACACATGTCCCACGTGTGCTGCACACCTACAACATCAACATAGTAGACACAGTACATACTGTGGAGACTGCTGTGTGACACAGACAGTACATGTTGCATGATGCAGGCCCCCTATGCATGTGAAGCACACATCTGCTGTCATACACATCATGTGCAGGTTACACAATTGGATGCAGAACACAACATTCATAACTAATGCCCGCCACCTATCTAAACCGGGCACAGGATATTTGTAGATGTGTCAACTCCAGCACCACACTTTGCAGATATGTAAGTTCAGGTGGCCTAGTTGACATGTATCAAGGCACTGACTGCCTCCATTGTCCTGTTAAACTATTATACACATATGCATCTAGGGAATAATGCACGTATACTGCCATACCTTACTGACATCATATTTCTGCTGTGCTGCCATGCCATCTTTTCCACTGTATTGCCACCATGTGTCCATAGTTTTTCCCCTTACACTCCTAGAATAGAAACATACACAGGCCCATGAGACACATGTCATTTTGTAACGCTACCTCCAGTACAACATCATACAACATAAGGTACACAAGTTTGGTACATAGTCATGACATATGCCAGCAGACAGTATCTGTTGTGGACTACAAGTGGCATGGCAAAACAATACTGCATTACACAAGTACATGTCAAGTAATATGGTCATTCTTTGCATCAGACACTTAGCTGCATTTCCCTGCATCAATGGCAAGGATGACAGGAATGTGGCACATCAGCACATGCACAGGGTGTAGCGTGGGAGTGCTGGAGGCCTAGGCTGTGCTAAACAGTTGAAAGCATGTTTGTGAGTTAGGAAGGGTTGCAGGTTAAATGGGCCATGGAGAGATGCCGTGTGTGTCTGTAGGTGACCTGCATGAGACTGTGGTGTTCGAGTGTGTGCATGTACAAGGTCAAGCCCAGTGCTAGCCCTACATGTGTGTATGCTGTTGACCGTACATGGTAGAGTGGACACTTCACTATCTCTGGCCGCAAACATGGGAATTGGCTCTGCCAGGAGTGGCACTGGCATCACCATGCCCAAGGTCAGATGCAGTGCTAGTGTCTGATGGTGACTGCTATCAGCTGGATCTGTGTCCCGCATGGGACCACCCAGGACCACATGCCCATGGCCTGCAATGTCATGGTGTGGACAGCACACTTCCCTCTGTAGAGCTGAAGGTAGTGCCACTACTGGAGCGCGACTGTGGATGACCACGTGGACTCTCAGCAGTTGGTGCTGCCGACCTACGTCCAAGGGTCTGATGCCCAACTCCAACTAGATGTTCCAGCACAGAAAATGTGTGGTTCAAGACAGACACTGTCTCAGCCCACCATCTGTCCACTGCATCAGTGAGCCGATCCAGGGTGTCCCCAATGCAGTGCAGGCAGTAACGAATGTCAGACTGTGCTGTATCCATAACCCAGAGCATATGCCTGATGTTTCGTTCAGAACATGCTTGTGTCTCCATGATGGTCTGAAACATACGTCGAGTGACTCAAGATGTGACACCAGCAACAAGTGGTGGATGAAGAGCAGGCCTCCTACAAGCACCCCTATCAATCCACTTGTGTGGGACCTCACTCACCGTTTCGCTATGGACAGTGTCTACACTCCCTGGAGCCATAGTTGACACACTTCCCTATTCAATAACTCCCCCCTCTGTCTGTCCAATATCTGTGGCTTTTGGGGACTGGACATGTGTGGGCATACTGACTGTGTGCAGAGACAATGGGGACAGAAGAGGAATGTCAACCTCTGGGACAGATTAAGACCCCAACAACCTCACCTGTGCCTCACTATGGCCGCCATCATTATCAGAGTCCAATTAGACACTGACATCAGGTTGTGAGGGGAATAGATTCCAACTCCCCGGTCACCTGTGAAAACCAAGACAAAAGCAGTATATTATGTATGGTAATGGTAATCCACACAGACTCATACAGACAAGGATCCACAACTGCATTACCAGTCTCACTTATTCTCATCTCTGCTCCCATGCACAACAGACAACCTCACAACAACATACACATACAAGTCAAAGCCTTTATAACATGCGCATCAGCTACACCCAGTTAGAGTTGCCAGTACAATATACCTGTAAGGTATGCAGTAGGACACTATACATAATAGTGCTACACATAAAACCCAGTGCACCTATCTTGAGAATGATATGGCAGTACTAGAGTCACTACCTCAGGTATGTAACATCTATCTTTTGTGTTTGAACAGGCATCTTTGATTAATTGTCTCATGTATACCAGGCTGTGTAGTCGCTCATAACTATAAGTGCAGATGTGTTAACATTCATTCAAATACCCACCTGTGATTACCCAGTCTATGAACTGTAGTTAACTGTTTCAGAATGGTGCATACAAATATTCTACTCTGGCTAAACACAGTATTTGTGCATAGGCCAATATGGCAGCCCTTAACTTTCATAGGGTATATATGATCTGTAAAAAAACAGTATCATGCTTACCAGGTAGAGGAATACGGGCTTGGGCAACATCTGCTGCACCTATGAAAGGGTGAGGGAGAGGTGTTGTCAGCACCACTATATGTTGCAGCACTACAAAGTAATATGTACATATGTCCACTTGTACAGTAGCCACTGTTACTGGGTGTATTGCTGATTTTCGGAGTATGTGTGCACAGCTGAGCTTAAACCCCCAACCCCCCGATGCAGATAGACCTGACACCCATGTAAAGGTATGCACAGCCTGCCAGAATGACTGGTACAGTATTAAACTGGTGAACACAGTAAACTTACCTGGATGCTCCTCTGCTGTGGACACTGTGACATCCACCTCCACAATGTATGGTGTAATGGATGCCTGGGAGCTGTTGTGTATTCCTAAGTTCACCAGTAATTCCTCTGGGGCTGAGAGTGGTTGTTCCAATGCAGGCCCTCCACTGGTGTCGCCATGATCCCCGGCAACATCAGCTGCACTTCGTTGTGCAGTATTCACCATATCTGTGGTTCGGTGTCGGACCTGCTCATAGGTCCTGTCCTGCTGGCCAATCTGATTGACATTCTGCAGAAAGTCAGCCCACAATGCTGCCCATTGTTAATGATTAGGCCTCCCTGTGGACAGCAAGATCTGATTATGCTGCCTTATTACATCCACTATTACTTCATTCTCCACATCTGATAAAGGGGCATGTCATCTGTGATACATGGTTCCTGAAAGACAACAAAAGGGGAACACATTACAGGACCAGAAACATGGATGTCCACTATGTACAGATTCAGCACGCCCATAATGGCCTGCACTACCCACTGCTCCCTCATACATCATGCCCCACAGTCTGGCAACATACTACATGTGTGGATCCCACTGAGATAGTAGCAAAGCTGGGGTATGTCCCTGTGTGATGTGACAGATTCTGCTGCATGTTCCAATACCTAGCACTGCAGTCTACTGTGGTGCCCCCTACAGGCAACCTCCCAGTAATATGTCATACGGTCACTGACAGACAAATAGCAGTGTGCTATTACAACCACTATATGGGGACAGTGCAGCAACACTAGTGTGCCACAATGACAGAAAACAATGCAAACCTGCTATAGTACACATTCCCTGTAGGCATCATACCTCTCAACTATGCAGATGTTTGCAGAATGTCAAGATGTTTGCTGCATAGTTTTTCGTCATTTTCACACACTATTGTGGATTTCTGACAAATGGTTGGCCAATCATTGATGGTTGATGTCAGAAAATAAAAACAGACACCTAAGTTTCAGACATCATACCCTTTATAACACAGATATGCTATTGTAATATCTGTTATTCTATTCACTTTCTTCATTTGTACGAGCAGTATTTAAACATTGTCCCTCCCTTTGATCCTCCATTAAATATGGCTTTGTCCAGGTTTCTTGCTGTAAGAGGTCGACAGGTATGTTAGGCATAGCTCTCACCAAACAGGGACAAATGTCAACAGAATCATAGACTTAGCCAGAGTACATCGAGGACATTCAGGGACACTTTTAAAATGTTAGAACTATTTATGTGAGACATTGACAGAATGAATGGAGATGAATTACTGTACATGTCCGAAGTTACAGGAGTGTACACCCTTACTTATGGTCACTATGTATTATGTGTATTTCACTAGCTTTCCTACAACAGCCAACCATTGTAGGAGGGATTAAGAGGGACAGAGTTAAGATGTGAGTGAAAATCAGGGATAGTTGAGAGACATGCCTGTAGATGTAGGACAGCAGAGTATCAATGACATGTCATTACTATAGATCTAAGACAGGCTTACTGCTGTAATCCCTAGTCCCCATGCTTCCATCCTCCCATCTGCATCCTGTTATATGAAGAAATCAGTTACATGCCTGGTGGAGTGCAGTACTCATTTGTTAAAATTTGCTGCTGGTAATCTTTTGAAAATACACCCTCTGTATGAGTTAAGTCTCATACAGATTAGTTCCCCATAACCAGCTGTTTGCCTTTTTAAGGTACTGCTCATTAGCAGGTAATTGCCGCTGCACCAGTGTGTGGCACTGATATGCTAATTGCAGCCAAAACAGCTGAATTGCAGTGTCATCAGCCAATGACATGCCACCACAGTGCAATATATAAGGCCTTCATGTAGACCTAGGCCCCTTTCTTAGTTGTTAAGATGGACATTACTGTGGTGTGGAGACTACAACATTGCAGAGGGTAGATACCATAACTGTCAACTGTAGTGATTTATGCAGCATGTCCACAGTTTCAGCTCATATGTGTGGTCAGTGTTCCATGATATTGTGGTCATCTGGTAGTTCACTGCCAAACATTGTGGGTTGAGGTCAGTAATGAAAGACACACATCTGAGTGTCAGACGTCATACCCATCAGAATATGCATGCTAACGCAATAGCTGTTATTCTATCAACTTACTATCTTTGTAGGAGCACACTGTAAAACATGTCCCTATCTCTGGCCTTTGCCCCACCCATTATGTATGGCTGTATCAGGATTCCTTGTTCTAGGGGGTGGAAAGTATGGTAAATCTGTAGCAGCTACCTTTACATACAGCTGTGTGTGCTACAGGCTGAAACTGCTGCTGTGGCCTAGAACACGTAGGAGGAGTGTGAAAACTTTGGGTGGACAACAAGCTGTATGTGTAACTGTGGCAGCTGTGGCAGCCCTGTTGTTATGGCAGAGCCAGGGTAAGGGTACCCTTTACAGCCCAGTTGAGGTATGTGTTTAAGATACGTCTGTTATGCAACAGCGACAATAACAGAGTAGTAGGCAACATATAGTTAGGCTATACAGATATGTGCAGTGTGTCCCTACCTGCAGAGCTTTCACTTGCAAAATTAGGTAGAAGTTCATTAATTAGCAGTAACCTGTGCTGATAATGTTTGCATGACTCAGTCATTAATTGCTGTCTTCACAATAATGCAATTGAACTGAAACACAAGAATGGATTTGAACCCAGGACTGTGTGTGACAAAATGTACTGCATGCAAGGCAATTAACAGACTGAGATACTCAGTCACTGCCACAGCAAGTGTATTTGCAAGGTATATGTGCAGATATACAGGCTGTGGCACACATTGTCTGCATCCATCAGTATATGCATGGTTTTCTATTGCTGTATTTCTGCACCAGGGTCCCATTTGAACATTTACTTTGTTACTGATGCCTTACTAGGTATCTTTCTACATGTTCCTGATAAAAAGGTGCATTTACCTGCTATCACAAGCCTCATTTACATCCATTATTATATCTTTGGCTGTCTAGTGGTGTGTTATTGCACCGGAGTCCAAGGTACACTCCCATTTTTACCATTCATTTTTTATTCCAGTTTGCGTTCTGTGGAATGGTGCAGCTCTGCTGAGACATGCCTAATGACTGTAAGTGGCAATCACTATGTTTTTATGAAAAAAACTGTTTTAAATAAGATGTGTGTGGCATGATGGGTTAATGCAGTGTGCTGTAGGTGTGATGGGCTTGGGTTCAAAACATGGCAAATGTCTTTATTTTGTACATGTGTCTGACAATATTATAAACACATTTAATCATTAAAGCTCTACTTAACCTGAGCTAAGCAAAGCAGAGTGGTGCAGCGCGCCACACAATTTCCCGCCAACAAATATAAAGAAAAGAAAAAGTGGGTGATAGGAAAGTGGTTAAATGGTGGCAAGCAGGGGAAAAACACAGTGAAAGGCAGGTAGGGATGCTTAGGAAGGGTGTAGGAAAGACACATAGCTATACATTTCTTGTACAGCAATAGCTTTACACTTTGACAGAATTTGTAGGTGAATTTGGATTCTCAAACCCCAGAGACAGGGGTGAGGACAACATAATTGGGTTCTCAGACCAATTGGAATAAATTACTTGTGTCCAGTGTGTCCAGTGGACACATGTGAGAAATGGAGAGCTGAGGCAAAGTAGGTGGACCAACTGGAACTGGCCTACCCTGGTGTACTGTGGTAATTGAGCTGTAGCAGTAAGTAGAAGCTAGTTATAAACAAATCATTGTTAGTAATAACATGTGAAAACAGTAGAAATAACCCTTTTACACAGCAATGCATATTATGTGTAACAAAACATTAAATAATAGAACAGTCAATATGTTAACAGCATGCCAGCAACAGTTACAGCATAAGTCCAACAAAACAGGTAATTTAACAGTATATGTTAATATGCAACCATAATAATACATACCAGTAACAAAACACATTTCCCAAAATACAGTTAATTATTTATTATTTATTTACATTTGTTTACCGGGAAAGTCTGACTGGGCTAGTAGAGGCCCAGGGAGAAAGAACTCCAAAAATTACAAATATATTCTTTGATTAACAAGCATAAGTACATTAAACAGGACAATTCAAGGTGTTAGAAACATTCAGATTACTTGGAGTACAAATTAGAGCAGTCTTGAGGGCCACAAAAGTTATTAAACAAATAATATTATACTTGAAATGATATTCAACCTAATAACTGATTTTCATCTTAATAAATTGATAACATTGCAACGTGTTAGTTGCCAGCATTATATTTTTATCTTAATTCCTATCATGGAATTTTATATTCAGTTCAGTTTTATAGTGATAGAAGGGATACTCTATCTAAATCTGGGAAAAGGAAAGAAAGGTTGAAGGTGGGGTTTAATAGACGGGGTTTAGACAAGGACAAAGCCAGTGAGAATTTAGGTGAGATTTAAGTGCATGTTAATAGTAAACCATAATAATGAATAACAATAATAAATAAATGAAGATAAGGGGTGGGTGCAGAAAGAAAAACAGTTCATTAGTGGCATTGCAGGTTATATCTCTGACAATAGTACTACTATCTACTCTACAGGTCAGTGTAGCCCTTTATGTGTACAGTGACTACCAGTCTCCTTTAGCTGATGTAGCACATACATACCTTTCAAGCTATTTGCATGAGACCAAGCAATAACAACAGCAAGTACACACATACACAGAACACTTGCACATCCAGTGGAGCTATATAGCTACCAAGGTGTTCTGTGGGCTGAGTTAGTAATAATTTGCAATGCAGGTAATCATTTCCGTGGTCATCCTGTGACAGACAGATCATGCGCAAGGAGAGGGTAACGGTAAGCTGCCTACCAGGGGCTAGGATCCGCCATATAACACACACACTCAGGTCACTCAAAAGCATGTACAAATATGACTCTATCATTGTCCATGCCGGCGTGAATGACCTGAGACGTACCTCCTTGGACTACATGAAAAGAGACATAGAGGAGCTCTCTGATTATGTAGTCCAGGCTGGTATGACCCTGACCCTGAGCAGCATCCTGCCCTCACCAAGAATGATGCCACAATACAAAGACAAGATGATCAGCTTTAATAATTGGCTCAATTACTGGTGTCATTCTAGGGGGGTCCAATGTCTGTCTGCCTGGGATGACATGCTGGACAAGCCACACTGCTTCGCAAGGGATGGCTTGCATCTATCACCACTGGGCTTCTGGATATTGGCTAAGGCTCTTGCCACCCCCATAGTGCCTTTTTTAAGCAAGGCTAAAAAGATGAACCCACATCCTTAGAAAACAAAAATGGAAAAAAATTAAGGGTAATGCTGCTCAACGCCAGAAGTCTAAATCTCAAGATGCAGGCTCTCGAAGCACTCGTCAGTATGGAGAACATCGATGTCTGCGCTGTAACCGAGACCTGGTTCAAGGCTCCTGAGAGCACCCCAGTGCTACCAGGCTTTACCTCATATCATGCTTTTCGGCCCCAAAACCCGGGCCGAACCACAAAGGGAGGGGGAGTGTCCATATTCATCAAGGATACCCACACCTCCAGGTTAGTGGCAACTCATGAAGCATCGGAGACCATCCAGGTGCAGCTAACCGTAGGCAAAACTGCTATACAACTGGTTGCATGTTACAGACCACCCTCCCAATCTCAAGAACCCCACTCAGACTTCCTGAAGACATTGGAAGATATGAATGTCTCACCAAATACCATCATATTGGGAGACTTCAACTACCCTAACATAGACTGGGTGCACTATTCTAGCCCTAACACCTTAGCCCAAAGGTTCCTGGAATTCATAAACTCAAATGCAATGGAACAGCTAGTCACCTCTCCCACAAGGGGGGATAATATACTAGACCTGATCATCACAAACATGGGGACAAAATGCTCCACACCGGAAGTATTCCCCTCACTGGTGAGATCTGACCACATACTAATCACCCTGGATATACATTTACCACCTCCACCCCCAGCACAAAAGACTACAGTGAGAAACTTCTCAAACGCCGACTTTACACTTCTCAAGACTAAGATGGTATCATTTAAGCCCACAGGGCCAATGGAAACCACATCCCACAATGCTGAATCCTACACAAATGCTTTCTACGGACATCTCCAAGAATGCATGGATCGTGCAATCCCAAATAAAACCAAGACCCTCTCCACCAAAGGAAAGTGTCCTGTCTGGTGGACCTCAGCCATAAACAAATTGTATAACAAAAGAAGGAAGCTACTGCAAGACAGAGCAAAATCCCATAAAGGGAAGGCATCTCTGATCAGCACTAGTAGAAAGCTACGTTCTCTCATAAAAACATCCAAGGCCAACTTTGAGAGAAAAATCGCCAAGGACACTAAAGATAACCACAAGGCATTCTTCAGTTATGTTAGAAACCTGGGCGGAAACCCTCAGATATGCTCAGAGTTAGTACACAACGACAAAAAATTTACCGAACCCACAGATACTGCCAACATTCTGGCAGACAGGTTCAGTGCAAATTTCTCCCCTCCCTCACCTCCAAAAGAAGAAATACTCATCCCAGCTGAATGTAACCTCCCTGTCATCTCCGATGTCCAGGTGAGAACCGCCCTCAGCAAAGCAAAAAAACACAGCATCTATGGGACCCGATGGTATCCCTGGCTGCGTGATACGTGAACTCCAAGAGGAGCTAAACCCGCATATAAAAATGTTATTTAACCTTAGCCTTACTACAGGATATGTACCTGAACACTGGCGTACAGCAACAGTGGTCCCACTCCACAAGGGAGGCTCCACTACAGACCCTGGGAACTACCGCCCATAAGCTTGACCAGCCTGGTTTGCAAAGCTATGGAAAGAATTATTATGGAACTCATAAACAACGACATTGGGGACCTACAGACACTTGATCCCACCCAGTTCGGCTTTGTAAAGGGCAGATCCTGCCTTTTGAACCTGGTTGACTTTTTCTAAACAGTCACTAGAGCCATTGATGAGGGCAAGGCAGTCCATACAGCCTACCTGGACTTGGCTAAAGCCTTCAACACAATACCCCACTCGGGGATCATAGATAAGCTAAACAGCTTAAATGTAAATCCATATGTCACAAGATGGGTTGCAAACTGGCTAAAGAACAGAACCCATAAAGTCAAGATTGCGGGAGCCATGTCAGACTCAAAGCCAGTCACAAGTGGTGTCCCACAGGGCTCTGTCCTGGGACCCCTCTTGTTCGGCATTTACTTCTCAGATGTGAAAGCAAACATGGGAGGGTTGTGGCTGACAAAGTTCGCAGATGACTGCAAACTAGGCGCCATAGTCAATACACCAGCTGATACATACATCCTACAGAAAGGCCTCACCAAAACGGACAACTGATGCTGGAATCATGGCCTTAAACTGAATGCCAAGAAATGTATAGTCATCCCCTTTGGGAAAAACAAAGTACCCACAAATTATCACATAGACAGTAACCCACTGAGTACCAAAAAAGTAATCAGAGACCTGGGGACCCAAGTTGATAGTGACCCCTCATTTGACACCCATGTTGCCAAAGTGGTTAGAAAGACTTTCTACCTTGCCCACCTTATCATGAAGGGGTTCACATCCAGATCAAAGGAGGTCATCGTGCCCCTGTACTCCTCCCTTATCAGGCCCATGATTGAGTACAATGCCCCATTTGGTATGTACCTCACCCGGCACTTACAACAGCTGGAGAGACCCCAGAAGTACCTCACCAAGAGGATCAAGGGTCTCCAACATATGTCATATGCTGCCAGGCTAAAGAAACTCCAGCTCTATTCAGTAGCATACCACCTGCTCAGAGGTGATCTGTGCCTGACGTACAAGGCCATGTCCAACCAGGAATTGATGGACATGCTCCACCTCAAAAAATCCAAATCAATAAGAACCACGAGAGCCAAAGATTTAAACCTCAGTACAAACATGAATAGAACATGCTGAAGGGACAGATTCATAACTCAGAGGCTTCCCATACTCTGGAACAAAATCCCAGTCCATGTTAGGCAGAGCCCCTCACTGACTCTCTTCAAGAGAAATCTTGACGAGTGGATGGGAGATCGTAGGTTTACCCCGGGGGTCACCCCTGTGTCGCTACTTGACAGAGGCACAGTAAGCTAATTTTAATAAGTAAGGGGGTCTTCAATGTGTCACTACTAGACAAAGGCACAGTATTCTAAATTTATTCTATACACCTTAGTACCACTACACGGGGTGGCGAAAGCCACATCTCTAGGGCTAGGCTTGCAAATGCCCCAGGGCAGATAGCCTAGTATTAAACTATGAAACTATGAAACTATGAAACTATGCAATATTAATTATAGTATGGGAAATCATGACACTTGAGAAATATGTATGTGTACAGTACATATACTAACCAGCTGTCATGCCTTGGTTAGTCGGCATGGAACTAGAACCCAATAGCTGTGACTGTAGGGTACATCTGCATGGAATGTAATAATTGACTGCAGCAACTTTGAACAGACATTCCAGGAACACAACCATAATGTGATTACACAGCTTTATTTCTGCTCCACCATTGCTGATGTGCATATTTTTGCCATTGATTTTAACAGTCTCTGACATATAAACACACAATTATCTACTTATAGTATGGGCTATCTCATCCATTTAATTGTAGTTCCTGTAGAGAGAAAAATTGTGAGCATTACATGACTGCTGCTGTAAGATTTACTTCTACATACCACTGGATTCGAACCCTGGTCTTTGTGGAAAAATGGAAAAAATTTACAGAGCATTTAACAGACAAAGCTACTGAGTCACTGCTGACTACTGAATGACTGGTATGTGCCTAGAGCTCACCAAGAACCATACTATAACTTGGTATTACTACGGCAGTGATATAATAGACTACAGTGACAGTAGAACGCACATGCATCGAATACAGACATAGCACAGATAGTAAGTAAGCTTTATAGCAGTATCAACAATGCTGGTGTACACATTTTATTGTTAGTGGTTTTAAATATCTGTGAAGTCAACCAACAATATCAGCTCATGGAGTGGGCTACCTCACCCATATGAGTTTATTACCTGAAGTCTTTGGATGGCAAAGCCTTATGTGACTGATATTGGACTAGAGACAGCTGTGAACAGTACAATGAGTTCAGCAATACAGTTTGCAGCCATTATATTTGCACTCTACAGCTATTACAATAGTATACTTGACTTCAGCAACCTTACCTTTCAGACATAATGCATACAGCTCTAGTGCAATATTTATAACAAGATAATCCTGATGTACACCATTTTCCTTGCTGTTATTGGCATTGTTTCTTGTTTTTATTGAAGTACAATTGCCATTATTCATTTATTGCAGTACAGCTCTAATTCCACATTTATTGCACTACAGACATTATTGAATATACTTTATTGCAGTTAATGCTTTACTCTTTCTTGATTATTGCACTACAGTTAGCATAATGCATGCGTACTCACCACACTCATGGTTCAACCTGGTCAAGTGCCCGGCGTGGGACTCCACAATGCAAGCCCCTCAGCTGCAGCTGTTGGGAGAGAAGCACACGATTATGCAACTCAGTTTTGCAGATATTCAGCTTGTATTTTGTTAAGACAGCAGAAATCATACTTACATACTTGTGGGCCATTTCCTGCCCTTGCTTTTTCAGGTTAAATTCAGTTTCTCATAGTGATTTTTGGGTCTATGTAAGCTTCTATACAACTGAATTTCTCACATAGTATTTGGGGAAACCCTTACCATGTCTCTAAACAAATACATTGACTGTCTGAAGAGGTTACTTTTTCATAGTACATACAGAGAGAAGCACAACTACACCATGTTTTAACAATTTTTGGCTATTCCCTCTCTCTCATCTTTCTCTCTCTCTCTTTTATATTAGTTTTTTCTTTCCTACACATCCAACCCAGGGTGTGTTCATGTATACACACAAGCACACATAGACACACATACACACACACACACACACACACACACACACACACACACACACACACACACACACACGCGTGCACAAACACACATTGCATCCAACCAGTGCCAGTCTGGAGACCATTCCTTTGCAGCTTCAGAATGGAAGGCAATGGAAGACAATAGTTATATGTTGACTTTCTTCTCATTATATAGGATATGCTGCATAATGCAGTTTTCTGACTGCTACATCCACTAACATAGTAGCACAGTTGTAGACTGACATTCTCAAGGAGACAGACAACAGTGGAATGTAGCTGTCAGTCTGTAACAAAGTAAACCTTTCTCTTATCAAATGATTCTTTTATTTTGTTTTCTCTATTGCAATTTATGCAGGTTTTCTTCTTTCAAAGTAAAGGACACAATTTACTAAGCTCAATTCAGATCTGATGCAAATTCAGTTCTGACAGAAATATTCTATCCTATAGATATACCTGTCCAACCCATTCTCCTGCACTCCTATTTCTCACAGTATGGCTTGTGCCTATGTTAACTTGTTATCATATACTGCTTTGAACATATTCCTTAAAAGGGACAGTAGGATTTGCTAAGTGGAATCTTACCTTAGCAAAACAATCCATTCAAATCCCAGGCTGAACTTGCTGCCATTATATGTCTGACTCAAGTTCCAAAGGGCAGCACCCTAAATAGTTTTAAATGTCTTCATGTTTGGCCTTTATGCTGATGGAAACAACCATTTCTCACATAATTTTTCACTTTAGAGATAAGAGTAGGAAAAGTGGTATGAGCCATGGACAATTGGTAATTATTGCTATACCATTCTCGAACATAGCAAAATGTTTCTCATGTATCACACTGTTCTTTATGTTGGCTTTGGTTCATAGGTTCATAAGTACTTACTAGATTATTTATCTGTGAGGACCTTAAAAAGCCTTGCCTTGCATTCCCATGCTAATTTTAACCTGATATTTTGCAATATGAATAACCAAAGGTGGGCTGAATAAGGATATGTCAGGGTAATTATGTTTCCTCTAGCTATGAAGGCCAGTGGTTCTAAACCAGGGAAGAATGTGTGGTTACCCATCCATTCTTCTAAATTAGGTATGACTAGAATAAGGGAATACTCTGCTTTATGTGTAGTGTTACGAGTGGTATTCTTTGTGATGCATACCCTTCTGTCCAGTGTGCTATATTAATTTTGCAAAAATGATTTTGGCACCTTCAGCAGGAATTTATGACACCACTGAGTATGAAAATGTGAAACAGTTTAGACAGAATAGGATTTGTTGAGGCTCTGTATTTGAGGGAGAGGTCAGTTCTCAATAGTCCATACGATACCAAAAAAGAGATAGGGCATTGAGATTGTCTGCATAGTTTTTTTTTTTTTTTTGATTTAGGCCTTTGATTTTAGTGAGAAAATGCTGTCATCATTCCAGTTGTGAGAAGCATTTAAATAAGTGCATACTTAAAGAGCATTGCAGTGGAACAGTTACATCCTTGGATCTGGATGCTATACTTTTAAATATAAGTTGTGCAATGAAAAAGAATGTCCTTACAAAATTTGATATGTCATAATCAAAGGATATTTTGTTGTTGACATAGGCTGCAAGATCTATAACTAAGAATAACATTTTCAGAGGGGTATTTTCAATATGATAGTTACAAAAGGCAGTTGTGCTAGCCAAAGTAAACAATTATATATTTCTTGTCCTTAAGTTTTTGACACCGACTGTTTGTTTGAGACATGCCTTCTTGTAGAATCCTGGTATCCTCTGGGGAGTTTATTATAGCATCATGTTTGCAGTCTTCTGCAAACTTGGTCATTCACAAACCCTTAACATTAATTTTGACTTCCTGAGAAATAAATTCAAAAGAGGAGTGGCCCAAGGTCCAAACCCTGAGGCACTCTGCTAGTGGCAGGTGTTTTGAAGGAGGTAACGCTACCCACCCTTATTTTCTTGATTTATAATTGTGACCCAATTTACTATCCAATAAGTTACACTGGGGTTAGCATTTAGCTGGGAGAGTTTATCTGTGATGCCTGATTGTGGGATGGTGTTGAATGCCTTTGTAAGGTCTGGATATGAGGTGTGCACTGATTTGCCCTGCTCCATTGCTTCATGACTTTTTCAAAGAAATTGACCAGGTTAAGTAACCAGGATCTACCCTTGATAAATTTGAACAGGGTTGGCTTGAGAATCTGTAGGTTACCTATATTCCTATTTATTAGTGATCCTTTCTATAGCCTTACAGATGAATCTGGTCAGGCTTCTGGGTCTATAATTATCCAGGTCTATTAAAGCCCCACATTTATGCAAAGGAATAACTATTGCTGCCCTCCATTTGTCTGGCACAAAGCCTGTTTTGAGGCTAATATTGAATAGCCTCTGTAGGTGGTCTAAAAGTCATACTTCAGGCTAACTAGTAGGTGGCCTGGTATGTTATCTTATCACATAAGTGTTGTATTCTTGACCTTAAATAGTGCTATGAGAACTTGTCCTTGGGTGATTTGAAGGGAATCTGTAGATGCAGCTATTTGACCTGAAAATATTTGAAGGGACAGGGAAGTGATGTTAGAAATGAATTTGTTGGCCAGTAAATTGGCTATGTCCTCTGGGTCTGAGAATGTGCTGTCATTTACTATTAGCTCTGCACAGTGCTGGGCATTGTTTCTAAGATTTCTAGCACAGTTAAAGAAGGGACCACAAGAAATAATGAAACATAGTGTCAAACACAACATTATAGGTTCATAGGTTCATAGGTTCATACTAGGCTATCTGCCCAAGGGCATTTATAAACCTAGCCCAAAGTTTTGTGGCTTTCACCACCCCTTAAGTTTGAAAGGTACTGTGCCCATTAGTTTACCGTGCCTCTGTCCAGCAGTGACACTGAGGTGATCCCCGGGGTAAACCTGCGATCTCCCATCCATTGGTCAAGATTTCTCTTGAACAGGGCCAGCGAGGTGCTCTGCCTCACATGTACCGGGATTTTGTTCCACAGCATAGAGAGTCTCTGGGTGATGAATCTGTCCCTCCAGCACGTCCTATTTATAACTGTGTTAAGGTTTAAGTCTCTTCCTCTTGTATTTCTTGTGGATTTAGATTTTTTGAGGTGGAGCATGTCCATCAATTCCGGGTTTGACATGGCCTTGTATGTTAGGCACAGGTCACCTCTGAGCAGACGGTATGCGACTGAATAGAGCTGGAGTTCCTTCAGTCGGGCAGCATAAGACATATTTTTGAGACCCTTTATCCTTTTGGTGAGGAACTTTTAAAACTTTAAAACAAATAAAACAAAAATGCTGTGGTATGTCAAACAGGGTCAGTTTAATTCCTTTAAGTTAGTTAAGCACTTTCATTCTTTAACATAAGGGAACATCATCAGAACTAACTATATAAGTTAAACTGACCTTTTAATGGAAAAGGAGGTAATTGGGCAGTAATGCTTAATTTCAGAGAGTTGTATTGGCAGCTCTTACTAAATTGTTAGATGATTTCATGTGTTTTTTTATATATTTAAATAATTTTTAATTATGTTTTTAAAGTTTCTCTTGGATGATGGTATGTGATTTTGTGGTCTGAAGTTTTTGAATGATATGTTTAGCTTATGCAGTCAGTTCTGATGAAGTTCCTTTTATTAAGAAACAAAAGTGCTTAACGGTTTAAAGGAAGTCTTCTGATCCCGTTTGACATACCACAGTGTTTTTTTATTTTGGAAATAGTTAAAGAATGTTTTTGTTTTGGAAACAGTTAAGGAAAGCTTTGTGGTTGTCTTTTACCCAAGTGACTATTTTTTGTCATATCTGGCTTTTGTTGATTTGATCAGGATACAAAGTTCCTTATTTAGTTAAGCAATGGCATGTGTGGCTTCTTGAGAATTAGATTTGTTTTTCCTTGCAATGAGTTCTTTCTGTTGTTATTGGGCCTGTGATATTTGGGATCTACCATAGGGTTTATTTATGAAGTTGACATAGTATTTTTTTCTGACCTCTGCGGAAAGATGTGTCTATGCAGCTATTTATATGTGTATAGAATTTGGCAATAAGGGATTCTGCGTAAACAGTGAGGTTGTCAAGGTGGAAGGCACTTTTGAATTTAGCCAGTTCATCACTCAGTTTTAGTAAATTAGCCTTCACATAGTCTCTGAATAATAAGGTATTAAAGGATGTTTTAGCTACAGTCTTACTGTGAAATCAATTGACTTGTGGTCCAATTTCACTTGGGAGGAGGTTGTAACAGGTGAGGAGCAGAGCTGCCCCATATTGGTAAGAGCCAAATTCAGGATTTTAGCACCCCTGGTTGGGATGTGGAATAACTGGTCCAGAGAGCTTGTACTGACGATGTCCAGAGATCTCTGTGCATACATATTTGAGGATATGTAAGCCTCTCAGTTTGGAGAAGGATAGTTGAAGTCTCCTAGAAAAATGGTGCATGACTTAAAATACAGGGACTCCATACTGAGCCAAGGGTGACATAGATAAGGGCCTGTAGTTAGCTATGATGTGATAAGGGTTTTTTTTTTCATAGTAAGTTAGACATGGGTCTATATTAAATAATCAAACTTTCAAAAGTTTGAGTGTCATATGATCTACACCATATGATTGAACTTTTAAAAGTTCGAAAATCTAATGAAAAAAAAAAAAACTACACAAATAACCTACCTGAACATTTTAAGCAGGGGGGCAAGGCTGCCTGCACCTTGCACCCCCGCTCTTTAAATATACTAACTCTTAGATTGCACTACAGTGAAGAAAAGGGAAATCTTCACATTCCATGCTGTACGAAGATCTCTGTTAAAATGTTCAAACTTTCAAAAATTCGATCATATGGTGTCGACCTTTTGACAGTTGAACTTTTGAAAGTTCGGTCATCCAATATAAACCCAGTTAGACATGGAGGAGTTCCAGATCACTATCTTGTCTAGCAAGAGAGGAGGTGAGTTTTTTAGAATATAGAGACACTTCCACCTTTATTGTGTTTGTCTAATGTGGTGACCCTGTCGAAAGATAGACATTGAAGCCCTGTATTGATGGAGTGCTTTCGCTGGTTTTGATCTAGGTCTGTGTGACAATGCATATATCTACATTTTCCAAGGTAAGTAGTGCTTACAGACTGTGGCTTTATTTGCTAAGGCTTCTGCTATTGACCAGCAGTATAGTAATACTGTCTGGATTTTGATTAGTTATGTGTAAAGCTTTGCTATGCGGGTGGGCAAAGTTATACCAAATATGTGGAAGCCTTAAGGGAGGGATGCAGACCATGCCTGGAAAAGAAGTTAAAGACTTTGTATGATCTCCTCCCAGACTGATATATACTTGACACCAGAAGCTAAGCCAATTGTTGAAGCCAATTATCTTTTGCTCCTATTGTAAAATCATCCTTGATGATGGTAGAATACCGCTCAAGCTAGGTTCACACTTAACTCAGACACATATTCTAAGAGCTCCATAATATCTCTTTTCATGTAGTCCAGTGAGGTACAGTAATTTACATCCACATGTACAATGTCTGTATCATGTGTGTACGTCTGGTGCAAGGACTTGAGTGCATTTGTGATGTGACAAATCCTGCCACCTGGTAGACAAGTGACCGTGATCCTCTCATTGCCCAGCCTGGTGACTGGTGCGTTGTTGTGTATCATTGTGGTCTCACCTGTGACTATGATATTGGACTGTGTGGAGGTATGTCTTATGGGTTTTTGAACTGAATCAATGTGACTCTTAGGTGTGTGGTTCATTGTGGGTGCCATTTGTACTGTTTGTTTGTAAGCAGATGTTTCTTAAGTTACATTTAGGAAGCTTTGTGGTTGTTCACAGGTTGCTTTTAAGAACCTCAGCATATGAAGGTCAATGTATTTGGTCTGAGCCATGTATGACTGGTGTAGTTTGTTGTGTGGCTCTTGCAGACTGTTTGTTGTTTGTAGAGGTTTTGTGTGACAGCTTTACCACCAGTAACATTATATAGCTACATCTCATAGACACAGTCGGCTGAATTCATTAATAGCTACACTAAGTACAGGCATCGTATAAGTAGTAAAGCATGCTATTTCATATTCATTAAATGGCTCTAGAGTTGTGTAGAACTACCAAACAAAAGTGAACAGCAGAATATGCTATTTAAGTATAAATAGCTGAATTCTATGCTAATTAACCAATCCAACATGTCAGAGCTGTTCAATAAGCTATAAAGCAATCATGCACACTCACTGTAGCCGTTTGCCCTGAAATCAAAAACTCTTTGAATTACAACCACAATTACACTTAGGGAAAAAAACATTAGCAGTTGTTGTTGTCATTAGAAAGCTATACATACAACAGATTTTAATTAATATTGCTGCTGCTGCTGCAAGACCTCTTTCAAGAATAAAAAAGGTTTTATGCCCTGACTGACTTAGTATGGACTGCATGCCACAGGATCATACCTCCCCACTGTCCCAAATTACTCAGATTTTACCGAGTTTTGGGGTCCAAAAATGGGGTGCCACGATTCTCGAGTGGCACCCCTTCATTTCCGATTTTTTTCTTTGTTTTTTTTCTTTTTTTTTTTTTCGTGCTTTTGCTGATGTCATCGTGAACTCGATAACGTCAGCTCCGTCAGGGCTACCAGCCTGTCGGAATTGAGCTTGCACACGTACGTAGGCTCAAATCAAATGCTTTTGCGAGTGGGAATGGTTTGTTTGTGTCACTCGTGCCTGGTTTATAGTAGCTCCTGCCTGCTTTTCTTGCTCTTGGGTTTATTTTCTCTCGCTCAGAAGCTCCTGGCTTAACCTGCAATGGATATATTCAGTCTTGCTCGTTTGTTGGATTTATAAACTCCTAGGGAGTCCTGTCTCAGCTGCAAGTAAGTGAGGACAGTTTGAACAACCGGCCTGCCTGTAAACAACGGAGAATAATGCAAGTAAGGAGAAGTGATTATATTCTCTCTCGCTCGAAAGCTCCTGGCTTAGCCTGCAATGAATATATTCATTCTTGCTCACTCATTGGATTTATTTCTTGTTTTCCCCACTGTAGTGTAATGTCAGAATTGGTATATCTGAGGTGCAAGGGTTGGGAAGGTGTGCAGGGGGACTTGCTCCCCTGGAAAAACAAAACACTATTTTTTTGGGATTTTTTGTAGCTTTAGATGAAACATTCCACTAGTGTAAAGTTGTCAAAGGAATTTTAGTTGATGTAAGAGACCTTCAACATTTTCCATCCATCATTCTAACATCAGGAGGACACTGTACCATGTATTATTTTTTTCTTTTCTTTCAGTAGATATGTGTGTGTATATCTGTATGTGTGTTTGCTGTAGAGAAATGCACATATCCTTTGGTCCTGCAGTCCATCATAGGTTGCTTGTTTTTTCTTCAGGACTAAAACTGCTATCATTTTATCACCAGGTCACCAGATACCCTCTGATACATGCATGTTTTATAGCTGATCTTTCATTTCTGATTGTGAGATATATATATAGGGTCTATATTATATCCTTGAACACTTAAAAAAGCAAACGCTGATTGATCGAACTTATTTTCGTGAAACTGCAAAATATCGAAGCAGCAGAAACTCAAATTTTTTCCTAGGAAAATAGTTCGGTTCTCCGTTTCTGTTGCTTCGGTATTTTCAGTGTTATGGTGGAAAGGTATCGGTCAGATTCAGGTAAGTGTGCGATTGTGTGGATGTGAGTGTTAGGGTGATTTAGGTGAGTTAGGGTTAGGGCTCGGGTTAGGTGTGTGTGCGATTGAGTGGACATGAGGGTTAGGTTGGATGTAAATGAGTTAGGGTTAGGGAGCGAGTGAGGTGAGTGTGCGATAGTGACAGACCTTAGGTTTAGGGTTTGGGTTAAGGTAAGTGGGTAGTTAGTGGTGTGTGCATAGTTTAGTGTAGGGTTAGGTATCAGATTTTAGGTGTATGTGTGTGGATTTCTGTTTGTTTGGTGTGCTTGTGTTGTGTGTATGTGTTTTGGATCAGCGATGTTTTTCCCTGGGAAAAAAATCGCATATATATATATATATATATATATATATATATATATTTTTTTTTTTTTTTTTACTTTGGGAAAGTGTTTTACCAGGGCTATCATGGTGTGTTGAGGTTTATTTGGGATAGGAGAGTGACTTAAGTTCACATGGAGGGTGGTAGATTTGTTCAAAACTGTAATGTATGTAACTGGAAATGGCATAACATTTAATTTGGTTTTCATTTAATTGGACATTTTATTGTACTACTTAGGGTAGCTGTAGAGAGTATTTCACCACCATGCTGTACCAAAATGAAAGAAAAGTAGATAACATTTTGTCCATTTTTGTTGAACTGTGTTCTTTGTGGTGTCATTATTATCTCTGAAGGCTATGAGATCTTTGTGTGTGCGTGTGCGCTCGTGTGTGTGTGTGTGTGTGTGTGTGTGTGTGTGTGTGTGTGTGTGTGTGTGTGTGTGTGTGTGTGTGTGTGTGTGTGTGTGTGTGTGTGTGTGTGTGTGTGTGTACATTTTGCTACAGAGTCACTCCATGGCATTGTCAGGATACTGCACAGCAGGTAGAGGTAGTTAGTGGTGAAAGTGTTTCTTTTCTTTATGGAGGCATGAGGGCAGCTGACAGCAATATGAATGAAAATCATGTTACCCATCAATGTATGTAGTCTATAAGTTGGGTTTGCCATGAAGTCACAATTCAAATAAAAGAATGACAATTATTGTAGCTTTTCACAGTTTTTTTGTGCAAAGAGGTTGAGAGCTATGGTGAGAAGTGAGAAATTAATTCACTAAATGATAGCCATTAAGTTTACGTCTTCCTATTTTTCAGAAGGCTGATGATTTGGCATAGTGGTATGTTTTTCTGACTGTAGTGCATAGGGTCCTGGGTTAAAAACTTGCCAGTGAAATGCATGGTGGTAATACAACATTTTATTCTAGCAACTTTACAAAATTATACAAGCAATGTTTAAAATGTGTTCCTGATTTATGACATTTTGTCGTCCCCCCCAAAAAAATGAAACTGAAAATAAGTGTGAGATGCTGTGCAAGATGCCTATGGCTTACACTACTATCATTCTATTTATGGTGTGGGTGTGGAGGTAGACTTTTATGATCGAAATGTTCTGAATTTGGCAGTTTTGTCATTTGTGTTTCATTGCCTACAGTACAGCCTACTGGAAAAATGTTCAAACAATAAATTTAAAATGCGCTCTAAAAAGTGTGTTGTATTATACAAAGAATATAATTTAAAACAAGTGTGTTGTGTTATACAAGGACTATAATTTAATAACATCAGGGAGGTGTATCAAAGAAAAGAACACATGTATGTTTCTTGTTTTGTGTGCAAGGGGCCAATGATTTGAAAACAGCCCAAAGGTAATCTTTATCCACCACTGGCCAGATGCATTTTCTTTAGACATGGTATGGGTTTCAGTGCTGTTTCAATGAATGTGAGTTTCAAGAGAAGAGAGGTTTTAATGCCAAGCCTATTTTCATTGTGAGACTGTATTGCTTTGTTTACCAGATGTCTATTAGTGTTTCTTCATTGTTGTGCTGAAAAATGTAAAAATAAAATCCAAATAATCACTGTAGAAGTAAAGCAGTATGCATGCATACATTAGTGTTTATGGTAAATGGGGTGAAATAGCCAGGTAATGAGACATTGGAATGGCTGCAGGGGGACTATGGCGTGGTGCCATATTTCGGTTGTTTGTTCTTCAGTTTGCGACTTTGCGTTTGAAAGTTGGTATCCCACAATTCCATTGGAGTGGGTGGGGTTATGTAATTATGTATGCAAATTAGATGTTAATCAGCGTACAGATTTGTACCTATTTTTCATGGGCCTTGTCCAGATTTTTGATGATTCCAGGTTGAGAGGTATGCACAGGATATTGTACAGCAAAACTGGGTAAACAGGGAAACAGTATAGAAAATATGCATTCTCTTCTGCCCTCATCTGAGGCCCAAGGGAAGTGTGGGACCTGTTTAAAAAAAAAAAGTAGCTAACTGCATAGTGCCATGGGCAAGTAGCTATATGTCCCTAAGCTGAGACATCTGTCATGTGTACAGTAATGACAGTAATACTGTATGACTGATGTCTGCAATATCCACCTATGGACATTGCATAATAATGTGCACTAAGCATTTCACTTTCCCACACATTTATACAACTGAAAGTGCATTAAAAATGTACAAAGGGCAGTGCACAGTCATCATCACAGGGACAGGGTTGCGGTGGGGGAGAATACATGAGAGCAAGCCTAACACCAAAGAAGTGAATATAAGTGATTGAATTTTATTGCATACCTGGTAGTTCTGCAGTATACACACTGATATTTCCTCCATGTCAGAACCAACATCAACAATTCTGTGTGAATCCTCTGCTGAGGTGTCAGAGATCTCCGAAAGTGGATGGGAGTGCCTCAGTTTCAGTCACTGATGGTTTATTAGTCCGCAGCCATATTTCCTGACAATTTCACATGCCCTACATATTGGGTGATGGAGTGGTGCAATGGTTAGCTTAGTCACTTCACAGCAAGAGGTCCTCCAGTTCAATTCTCAGCTGGGGTGCCTTCTGTGCGGAGTCTGCATGTCCTCCCTGCATTTGGGTGGGTTTCCTCCAGACATGCATCTGGAGTGTTTCTCCCTGGACCTCCACTGAAAATGGGCTCTGTCCCAGTTAGACTTTCCTGGTAAACAAATGTTAAAATAAATAAATATTATGTGTGTTATGTCAGGTTAAGGGCTCTGACACCATTTACATATTTGAATATCTGCCCCAAATATGGTTACAGGAGTACTCTTTACCTCTGCATCTTTCTTAGAGAATGGAGTTGTGTTGACATACCTGCTAGATAATAACTGCATTTTCTTCAGCAGTGTATTTAATTTTATGGTGTGCAGGTATCTTGGACAACATAGCCCTGTACGTGTTAAAAAAACATATATAATACACAGTGAAGACACAAGTGATTGCTAACAAAACAAATATGCATGTATGAGTGTATGAATTCATCATGTTCAAAATAATTTAAAAATAAATCTCCATATAGTATACAGAAGTAAATACAGAACTCCCCCCAAAAAATAAAGGAAATGAAAAGCAAGTGTACAGGTTACCTAAAATGGAAAACAGCTGTGTAACTGAGTAGTACATTGCAGCATTTCAGCATTAACAAAAGCAAA
Source organism: Protopterus annectens (assembly GCF_019279795.1). Classification (NCBI taxonomy): domain Eukaryota; kingdom Metazoa; phylum Chordata; order Ceratodontiformes; family Protopteridae; genus Protopterus; species Protopterus annectens. Next base: position 1,240,421,224 of record NC_056728.1, read on the forward strand.
GTTCAATTTTCCAATACAAATGGCTAAAAGATGTCCACTTGTGTGAAGGATGAGCAGTTATATATCACAGGCTTAACACATTGTGGGCTACAAATGTCAACCCCCTGACCTTGCCAGTAAGTGATACATCACTGTTCTGCAGTAACTTGCCAGATGGGCATAGAACATGTTCTATAATGTAATTTACATTCTTCACAAACGTTTGTAATGTACAAAGTAACTGATATACATGCCTATACCACCAGCAAGAGACAGACAATGCATATACTAAAGCAATGGATGTATTGTGAAACACAGTAAATCAATAAAGTTGCAATGCAACATCTTGTAAAACAGGCAAGTTTCCTTTGCATAAAGTTAGTTGTGACACTAGAAACATGTTTTGCAAACAATTAGCAACATTCATCTCTCTGGCTAAATAGTCTCCCTTACCATGTTGCAATTTCCTTGCCTACACAACTATCTTAATATAGTGTAGATTAAGCTCTGCAAGCACTGTGAATATGCTAGTAAGGTGTGAACTCATTAGCATTCATGCAGTATCAACCAAGGTGTGTCAGTGAGAAAGGACTTGCAAGAAATCTTGTGACTACCATTGACTGACAGGAGAGCAACATTTCCAACATTAAATGAATTGTTCATGACAAAAGTTTCTGTCTCTGAATACAATTGTGTCTGCAATTCTAAGTGAGTAGATTACTCAATAAAACATCAACTGCAAGGCAAAGCACATAGCAGTCTTGCTATAGAAGCATAGGACCTGTGAATGATGTTCACAAAATAAACAGTAGCAAAGAGGTACAAATTTCACATTTTTTATTTTATATTGTGTAATGAAAAATTATCTTCCCCATTGTCAGTATCACAGCCATCCACACGTCTAACTGCAAATTAAACAGAACAAAGGTAAGGAATTGTTTCTGTAGCAGCTGCAATGTCAGTTGATATTGTGTCACATATTAAGTATATGTAACCTCAGTTTTATCTTCACAGTATAATAGGTTAATAGATGTTTACTAGGCTAGTGGCCAGAAAGGCATTTTTAAGCTTAGCCATGCATCCAAAATCTCTGACAAGTTCTGATACCCTTGATAAGTGTAAGCATGGGCCTGGGAGAAGAACCATTTACAGGTTACCTGTGTTCATTAGAGACATAGGTGCCAAAACAGGGATGGATGTGTGCGGCACATAGTGATTAGAATCTCGGTTGTGTCTCATGAATGCCCTGGAGTCCTGGGGATCTAATCCGGAGATAGTGATGCTTGTGTGGGCATAGTGATTTTTAGTGAGCATATGTTCATGTTGAAACACAACAAAGCTGAGGGAATATCAGAACTAAACATTTTAACTAGTTGTTTCATAGAGCTTCCTCTATTTCAGTACCTTTATTTATTTGCTTTTCCTTTCTCTTCATTGTTTACACTGTTTGGCATTACACATTATGGACTGGCAGCAAAACCTAACAAAAAATAAATAAATAAAAATTTAGTTTATTCTGCCATCTGTAGCACAAACAAGCCTGGCAGTACTGCACAGCCATCAACACCCTAGATAGCAGTCCGTGAAGAAGATGCATTTCTCAGATAACTTTCTCTGTGGTGGCTTCATGTGCAGTGACCTTAGAGAAAAATGATAGCTGATACAGGATTTGAATCCACTTAACTGATCACTTTACAGACAGGGGGTCTGAAGATATATTTTCACACATCTGGTGATACCATTGTGTTGTCATTTTAAACTTTATTCTCAGTATTGCTAACAACATGTGATTTGTTGTCTGTCCACTTACACATTATTTGGCATTAACTACAGTTCTGGTAATTTGAGCCAGAAATTAAATTTGCTGTGTCAAGGAGATGTGAGAAGAATGAATGTGTCACTGTACTGCACTTCTTGCAGTGGTATACTGTATGCTTGAATTAAATTTTCCTTTCAGATTTTTTCTGTGTTCATTTTTTTTTGTAATGCTCTTAAAATCTGTTCTCCACTCAGGCAGCCTGCAAATATCATTCACTTTGTAAGGAAAAAAAGTGAACATTTTAATTTAGGCTGCCTTTTGTAGTTCTGCCCTGGCTGATGGTGCAATGGTGCTCTCCAGGAGCAGTAGTAGTAGAGGCAGCAACTTTGTCACCCGATAGGAGCTGACAGGGCTGATAGCAGGTGTACTGGAGAGGGGCATCAGTGTCTGAATTGGCAGGATTGAATAGGTCCTGCATCATATTTTCAGAATGGTGTCACATCCATCATTGGTCCAGGCAGCTGACAAAGGAGAAAGTGATGATAGTTCTGAGGGTGAGGACTAGAATTCTCACTGTTCTCAAACTGACCATGGATGCATCTTCAAGATCCCCTACCTATCCCCAGTCATGGTGACTCCATCCTTTTGTCTCCATCTTCATCCCCGGCTGTCTTATATGTCCTGTATGTCTGTGACCTATCCTATGTACCTGGCCCTCTTATTCCTAAGCATCTTCCCCAACATTTCTCTGTCTCAAAATAAAAAAAAAAAATTCACCCGATACATAGCTCTCCACATTGCCTATGTGTCATCTTGACACACCAGATTTGGTCCAATTGGCTATACAACATTCTATTGTTGTCATCCATCTCTGTCATAGTGACTCTCCAAAGTCATGAAACTCTTTGTACAATTCTACATTTATGCTGTGAAGAAGTGGATAGTTATATTGCTCTCCCATCACTCTCCTGAAAATTTCAGTATTTTTTCCTTTGTGTTCTACCCTCTGCTTGCCACCCCCATTCACAACTGTCCTGTCAACTCCTTTTTCACACTTTAATCTTATCAAAAAATAGAATCACATGTAACATATATGGACAGAAATGGCCCGTCCAAAAGCCTTTCCTTTTTGTCCTCAGAATTTGCACAGAGCTTGTCATCGCACAACAGTACTATTGAACTTCCTATGACAAAAGGTGAAGATTTTAATTTCAGCCGCAGTAGTCTGGTTGCTTTCACACAAATGTGCTTAAATCCTCGCACTGTGGGAATGCAGAGTAAAGGCAGACTAAAGGCACCCATTGTGAAATGGTTACTGTAACAGTTCTTAGACTGCTGGATGTTATTAAATTGAAGTTCCTATGTGGTATGCTGAGATAATTCCCATCTGTAAATTGGTGTTTTTTTTCCCATAGGATCATGGGTTCAATTACAACTGGAGTCAAATTCTTATTTCATGACATTTTATATTCCTGTCCTATAGTTAACTGTAAGCATTTGTATTTATCTCCCTTTCCAACATTTCAGTAACATACTGTTTGAATAATGTAGCAAGAAAGAATTTGCTAAAACATTCTATCTCCAACAGGGAGACATAGTAAGACACCCATATCCTGATTATGTCTTCATGTTGTTTGCGCTCTCCTAACCCTTCTTGCTTTAGATGGCAATCACTTTACTGTACAGAGTATGACAAAGTAATAATCCATAAATAAATAAGAGTAACACACCATTCAGATGGTCCTATGTGTCTTAAAAAATACTGTTGCTATTTTTCTCTGTCCATCTTTATCTCACTTTACCTATTGATCCACGGTGGTGGTGCTGAGATAGCATTGTTGCCTCACAGTAAGACACTGTCCAGTTCAATTCTCAGCTAGAGCGTCTTCTGCGTGGAGACATGCATGAATGGGTGTACTGTCGTTGAAGGTTGTGCGTCAGGGCTGGTAACTCAGCACGTAAAAATCAACTAACAATCATTAGCGGACCGGAGTTCCGCTGTGGCGACCCCTAACCTGGAAAAGCCAAAAGACACAAACAAACCCCTTCTACATCAGTAAGTTGTCACTGTTCTTTAATTGTGTGATTTAAAGTGTGTGAGGTACTAGTTCCTTTGCGGTGTTATGGAATAATGCTCAGATCTATAGACAGATTTTTGCATAATTTCAAGGTTCTGATACAGGCATTAGCTAACCATTAATGATTGTTTTTTGTACAGTGTTTGATGTGTAGCAGTTGCCTATATATTGTTACGAGACATCATTACCCTGCTTCTGTCAGAAACTACTTGGTCCCTGCCTCCTTCTCCCCTGTCTATCTCCTCCATTCTCTGTCATTCATATTCCTGCTCTGCATTTGCACACTGTCTGGCACAGAGCACCAACCGCAGTGGAAGTGCACAATTTAGAATGGATGTGCACAACTTATTGCAAAATCTTGTGAGTTTTTGCCTTTGGTTACATTACTCTGGTGTCCTTTGTACTACTGTGCTTATCTACACTATGTATACTCAGATTAATCTTCTTTCGAACAAGCTGAAGAGTTGAATGTACCATATACAGTTGTCATGACGGTAATGAAGAGTCATACATACAGTCTCTTTTTCTGCATTCTGTTGTTATATGGCCATTTCATAAAGTAGGAGTTGCTGTGTGGTGTGTTTGGATAATATGCATGTCCTTAGATTTGTCCTGCAATACTCTCAAGGGTCAAATCCAAATGTGTGCCAAAGTGTTTGTGAATGTTTTGTATGACACCTATGGATGTAGCTTTTGGCTACATCTTTCCTTAACACACCGTTATCCTGCTGCTGCATTCATGTGCCTTCTTCCTGTTGTAAAGAACTTGCATGAATAATTAGTATGATAACGCTATTGTAACACAACACAAATATGTGCAGAAATGAACCATAGATGTCTATATGTTTTCCTGTCACTAACAGTCAACCTCTTCCTACTCCTTCTATGAAATCAAATAAACTTCACTGATTCCAAAATGTTTCCATATGGCATGTTTCAACTAGCAATATCATGCTTGGTCCCTCATGTGTATCATAATATACCTGTAGCCTACATATAAGGATTGAAGAACTGCAACTATCATGACAAATATATGTCAGGATACCTGAAACATGACCATAACATGCATGTTCTGTATTCCATCAGAATCAGACATGGTTGTATGTGTATACTGCTTCTTTGCATGAAACTTGGCACAGAGCACCATACAGTACTACTAATTCCCATTCTAACTTCAACACCTCAGGATATTGTTACACATGCTCTAATACTTTGCCATCAGTGGTATAACTGATTTTGCCACCACTGTACTGCTTCAGGCAGAAAGCAATAGAAGAATTTTTAAATGTATAACAGCAACGAATAAATTAATTAAAGAACTTAAATTTCAAGGTAAAGTTTTGTTATCAAATTATTGGGAAGAGAAAATATTATTGACAGATAAAAGTAATATGTTAAAGGCGATTGAATTGACTATTAAATCTACTTCTCTTCAAAAACTGTTATATACCCAGCTGATGATTTGGAATAATGCATATTATACACGCCTTGCTCTGCATAAATTTAATTCTAAAAACTCTGCAACATGTCCATACTGCAAAACTCAACCGGCTGATCTTCTTCATATGTTCTGGAGCTGTAAGTGTATATACAAACTGTGGAATTCCCTTAAAATTCAGCTTCAGAAAGTGGGCTACCAAAGTACGACACTGTCTTGGAAATTTATGATTTTGCATATTCCCCCGAAGGAACTTACCAGATCACAGAGTATAGTTCTTATTAATATTTTCTTACTAATGAAGCTTTATATAGCTTCAAATTGGCTAGACCCAACTAAAACATCATGGCAAAACTTCAGAGTGTTGGCGACAAAACATATACTAGCTCATAAACTACTTTTAAATTCACATAGTAAGGGTATCAATAATCCGAAAATTTGGGAACAGATATTTAACATTATATTAGCATAAAACTTTTGAATTGAAGGTAGTAATAAGCATTGCTATATTTGGAGAGAAATGTCTAATCAAACTGTTCAATATTGGAGACTTACTAATTATTCTTATGTTTGTCTTATATTTCTAATGTCTTATATGGAAGCATTCTTGTAAATATTGTATATTGTTTGGTGTGATTGTTACAGTGTTAGTAGTTTGTATTTTATAATTTTGTATGAAAAGTATATAACAATAAAGATTTATTATAGAAAAAAAGAAAGCAATAGAAGAATTTGAAACAAATAAATCTTTGTTCAGGTTCCACAAGATATGTACATCTGTACTGAATTTTGAGAATGATTTATGTGGATTTCAGAGTGATGTTCACTCAAGTCAGTCTGTTAATGTATGTCTGCACCCCAGTGGTTACACTTACAACTGTGTTACAATCATTTCACTCAACCTCTTAGTGCAAGAAATCTGGACACAGCCTGACAAAATTGGGGGACAAAGGCCCAATAGTAAGGAAAGATTTTAAATATTGCTTTTATAAACTTAGAGGGTTGCTAGAGTAAAAGGGTTTGTGTTAGCATGCATTTTCTCTAGGATTTATAGTCTGAAACTCAAATATATGTAATTATTTAGTAACTTCAAACCTGAGATCATCTCAGTGATTTGTTAGAAAAAAAAAATATGAGGAAGAGACCAAAAATATGAGGCAAAAATCTGGACATTCTGAGAAAATCTGGACAATTCAGAGGTGTGGTTATGATGTCTGATAACTTGGTAATTTATTCACACATAATCCATCAGTGTTATTCAAAAGTGCACTGTCATATTTAAGAAGTGTATGTATTGTCAAGACACATTGTGCAAGCATGAGACAAGGCAAGTGGCAGTGACACTATGAGTGTTTACTATTTCCATGCAATCACCAGTGAATGAAGTGGAGGGAATACTTGATAGGTAATAGACTGGTTTATAATTTTAGTTGTCACTGGCATCCCACACTGTGAAACAGGCACATGTCCCTCACAGTAATGCACTGTACATGGAGGACAGTGAATAAATCTTAGCAGATAAGGATGTTATTACACGGGGCAAGCATAGTGCTGTTATGGTAGCCTGTCCACACACACGCATTTGTCCTAGAACCTGTGATGCGCAGCACCAGCCATTCCAAGCAGTGAAGTTTTACTAAGTACAAATGTGCTTTTTCACGATAAATTCAGACTTTTCCTGTGGCACTTATGACTGCTACTGCGCTGTCTAGATTGTGTAACTAGATAGATAGGAGGTTTAATTCTTACTTTGTGGGACGTATGTGGTTGGTGGGTGAGGCTAGTAACAGGTGAATAACACCTCACTGTCAAATGCGTTGTGTCCACATCTACGGAAGACAATACATGTAATTTTGAACATAGCTTCCTCTGAATTTTATCCCACTTTTAACAGAAACATCTTGTCGTCAACACAGTAATGAAATCATCCTGTCAAAAGTGCACTCTATCTCCTTAAGAGCAAGAGTTGTCCTGTAGCACTTGCCAATGATATTCTGTTTTCTAGCTTGTGGAGCTGTGGCACTTGCCAATGATACTGTGCTTTCTAGATTGTGGAGCTAGATCAGTAGGAGGTTCAAGTCTCACTGTGTGGAACTTGTGTATGTGGCTGCAACATCAGGTATGTATAGCTTCCTCAATGGACCTGCTGTATCACCCTCGAAAGGGGGGGTGCTTTTATCCCACTTTTACTTAAAAGATCTTCTGTCTAGCCCAGTGACTACTTAATTTCCAAATAAGAATGCACTGTAATACATGTCTTCTTCCAAACATTTATGTATTACTGTAATTCTTTTCTTCATACTGTACTTAACGTAACATGTCTTCCTGTATGATATGATGCCAGATCATCATAAAATGTGACTGGGCCTGTGTTTGGACTATTTCTTGTGTGTTGGTGCTGTTTACATTCTGTTATGGCAGTGTTCACTGTCATTTCTAGTGAGCATGCCCAGCATACCTCTCAACCTGGAGCCATCAAAAATCTGGACAGAGGCCCAAGAAAAGTAGGTACAACTGGCCAAAAATTGGCATGCTAATCAATATAAAATTTGGATATATAGTAACATAACACTGCCCACTCCAATGGAATTGTGGAATACCAGCATTCAAATAATTGTGAACATTTTCCCCAATTTAACATTAACTCTCAAAATATATATTCACACAGAAACACCAGTTAAAGTCCCTTTACAACATTAACAAAAAATCTTAAGGGAAGTAGTAGGCAATAGGCATATAAAACACTTTACATTGTACTTTCTGTCCTACCACACTTCTAGCATGTATACACTGTCATCACGTGTATACTTTCTATTTCTTAGTTTTATATGATATACTCTAAATTTAAAACATCTGACTCACTATTCTTGTAATAACCATGCGTGAAAAGACACAGTAAATGTTTCAGAGAGTTCTCTTAACTTTTCCAAGAAACAAATTGTTGGTTGTCCCAAATTCATTTTTATAAAAACATACTATATTGAAAAAAACAACTCAGTTGCACCCCACCATAAGTCAACAACCTTTTATCTTTCATGCAGTTCTTTCATTTCACTGGTAAATTACAAATTAACCTTTACTAGCTGCACAGGGAGGGGTTTATATCATAACATCAAACCATTAAAACCTCGACTACGAAAACATCGAACTTCTAACCTCGAAATCTGAAAACTCCAAAAGCTGAAAACATCGAAAACTGAAACTCTGAAAAGCAACAGTCGGCCATCTGCACACCTGTAACACCAGAAATAATAAAGAACAAGCCAAATATAAAGGCAGAGAGGTAACCAAGGGTTCTCAATAATCCATTCATAAAGTGCCTATATCTGCAACTGGGATGTTTTCCAGGAACCAAGCTTAGATGTAAAAGCAAAAGAATTTATTTAATGAAATTGTTGTCGGTAAGCACTTTCACATTTGCTTCCTCAGACCATTAACATTCAAAAAATCAGTCTGCTCCTTTTATAGTAGTCATGTGTTTCATCTTATAAAACTTTAAAGTGATACTAACCAGATTATTGAAAGTTTCATTAAGGAAAGTTCAGTGTCATAACATTTCTATGCTAGATAGAGTAAATTCATATCTATAAAGAATTTACTAGGTACACATCATTCAATACTTACTAAAACATACTAATATATAATGTTTGTTGCTAGAAAAGCATATCTAAATAATAATAATTACTACAGCATTTAGAAGCATTAACTGTTGCATGAGGCTCAATAAATAAAATATTTAAATAAAATTTTTCCAGTAGGTACTATAGATGCATTAAACTGTGTTGTTCTGCGTATACCATTCATGTATAAAACTATCAAAAACATTATAAGTATGCTAATCATACAAAACAATATTCACAAAACTAGTAGACTATGCTGCAAACATATCTGTGAAGAATTGTAAAGTGTACAACTAAAATTAAATGCTAAACCCAATAGCAGAAAATAACGATAACCAAAGTATTTACAATCCAAAGTATTTACATTAACCAAAGTATTTACATGATGTACGCTTTACCACTGTAATCGCTACTCTAGAGTGTTAAAAGCATAGCTATTCCATTCATGAATTCCACAGCAGTATACTCTGACCTGTTACGTATGACAGTCTGCAATCACCATTGCCTTTCAATGTTTTTATGTTCCTTGGGTGCCATAGGGCAACCTGATCGCATAAATAGCCACATGCCATTAACCCTGTTCTGCTCCCTAACAAGTACGTTGATTGTGGATGGTATATTGGCAGTGTGTCTTTCTAGCAGGTAGCGAAGATGCCTGTGCCATCCCTCCACATAATTCTGAGTTCTGAGTAGTGACAGTTCATTTAGGGCATGTACATTCCAGAATTCAACTGGAAACATTAGTGGGAATCAATTAACACCTGACGTTCTTGTCTGTTGCTTTCTAGGACGACCTGCAACATACACTTTAGAGAAGTATAGCAGTAACTCTTTGGCATTAGGGTAGAATGTTTCACTAATGCACTGAAATGCCTCAACTACATCCTCTACATTCAAGAAGGCAAGGGCAATCAGCCACTTCACATCTACCTTTACGTGCATACACATTTATTCTGCTTATGGTACTATACAACAGTATTTCGTACCATACGTTATGCATATGCATGCTTTTCACAGTGACGTAAGGATGTCTGAGTTCAGGAGGGCCAACTATGAGCGTTTGGAGTTAAGATATTCAATATTTTCAGCTTTCGGAGTTTTGAGATTTCAAGGTTAGAAGTTCGATGTTTTCGTATTCGATGTTTTAACGGTTCGATGTTATGATGTAAACCCCACAGGGAGCACAATAAAGTTGTTACTTATTTTACTTCTTCCTTAATGTTTTTCATTATTTGCTAAATGTATTCCTCAACTAATAACATTCATATTCATAAGTAATTATTTTGCCTGCAGTTCAGACCATAGAGAAGGCTAGTCCAAGGTAACCATTTTGTTACACGACCTAAACTGGGACACTTAAGCTGCAGCCTATTTATAGGCCTACAGCCCTACACTAATCCCTGTGCCCTACATGTCAAACATGCCTTGCAACACTAAATTCAAAGATTCTGGGGGACATCTTTACAAAAGTAGGGACAGATTTTAAATAATTCTTTTTCTAACCTTAGAAAGTTGCTAGAATAACAGGATTTTGTGTTAGCATGCATTTTCTGAAGGATATGAAGCCTACAACTTAAAAGTATCACATTATTTAATTGGTTCAGTCCTCGGTTATTTACCAGAAAACCATAATTTTTATGAGGATCAGACACAGACCAAAATATGAGGGAAAGTCTGGACATTCTGGACAGTTGAGAGGTATGCTATGCACCGAGGGAATTGACTATATGGATCATTTTCTTCTCTGTTCATTACCAGTGTGTCTGTTACACAAAACACATTCCATGGAATCTACATGGTGTGATACTGGGCGAGGAAGGGTCACAGAGCAGTAAATAATGGGGGGGGGGGGGAGGACCAAAAATAGGGACACTTTTTAAATATTGCTTTTACAAACTTAGAATGTTGATAGAATAACAGGTTTTACATAGCACAAATTTTCTGAACAGTATTAAGTCTGAAACCCAAATGTCTGTCAATAACTTCCGACTTAAATACTCAATGATTTGCCAACTATTTGCTAGAAAACCATAATTCTATGAGAAATGGACCAAAAATATAAAGCAAAAATCTGGACATTCTGCAAAAATCTGTACATTTAAGAGCATACCTCTCAAGTTCCCAGCACAAAAAATCTGGACAAAGCCAAAATAATGGGGGGACAAAGGCCCAAAAATATAGATACATTTTAAATATTGCTAATATAAACTTTGAAAGTTGCTAGAATAAAAGTTGTTGTGTTAACTTGAATTACCGGACGGATATGATGCTCAAACGTCTAGTTATTTAGTGACTTCAACCCTTAATGATTTACACGAAGATCACAAGTTTTATGAGGAACAGACTAAAATATGATTCAAAAATCTTGACATTCTGTGAAAATCAGAGAAGTATGGTTAAGAGGCATGATCGAGAGAGAGAGAGACTGAGAGCAAGACACTGTGTATGTGAGAGATCAGAAGACGGTAAGAACAATCGTGAGTTAATGCATGTATGAATGAGGAAATGCGTATGTGTGTGAGAAATCGGGAGAGAGTGAGAGCGATCAAGCAAGATTGTGTGTGTGAGAGAGAGTGAAGATTGACAGCGAGCATGCAATCCCCTAGCAGCAATTAAGATGTTTGTGCATACTATTCAACCTCTTACTGCAAGAAATCTGGACAAGGCTATAAATAATATATGTGTGTGTGTGTGTGTGTGTGTGTGTGTGTGTGTGTGTGTGTGTGTGTGTGTGTGTGTGTGCATGTGACAGAGAGAGAGAGATGAGCGAGAGTAATCCCTGGCAGCAGCATCAAGAGGTTTGCATACCTAACAGTCTGCAACACTCATTTTATTTCATTTAAATTTGGTTTTGGGGGGGGGGGCAAGTAAACATTTGTAAAGTAATCTGCTCTGCCATCCAATATACACAAATCGATGCGTACCTGCCCAGCTTATATTTTTCTTCTTGGACTACTAAAGGAGCTCCTTTTCTTATCATGGATATATCTCACCCACCACCTGCCTTTTCTATATTTTAACTGTGGACCTAACAAAATCTTTTGTCGTCCATGAAACTGCCTGAAGTTTTTGTTTTGGTTCACTCACTGAAGCAGCACTATGAATGCTGGAAACCATTCAGACTAATCTGGGACATTTCTGCATCCCAAAGACAATGTTTGGGATTCCAGGACAGAGACTTCCAAACTGGGACTGTCCTGGAAAAACTGTGACCATTGGTCATCTTGGGCTAGCCCAAATTCCCCCTTACCATGAAGAACTTGTCTGGGTGACTCAATAGGCAAGAGGGGGAGCTAAACCCTGTACTACAGGAATTACAGCTCATGGACTTAAATCTCTACTTCAACTACCTATGAACCTACAATATGTAGCAATCATTTAGAAGAAATAAAAATCTGGAGAAGTACTGGATTTAAAATCGATCTTAGTAGAAAAGAACTTAAACTAGAGTAAGTACTACTAGAAACTGATGGAGGAGTTGGTGTGTTGGAATTTATATGCACTTAACCATATACAGACATCTTTAGAGATGTCTTTTGGGGTGGGGGATGGGGTTGCCTTTTCTGGAATGAAGTGAGGCAAAAGGGAATGCTCCATTCTTTCTGAAGTACTGTTGATAAGGAAGGCTGAAGAGAGCTAGAACTCCCATCTTTAACACCTTTTCCTCAAAAAGAGGGAGTTACTGCTCTCTATAAGAACAACATGACAGCTAATATAATGTAAGGGAAGACAGCTTTATAGCAGTGTTAATAAAGACAGATGCCTACATGGGCATTATATTGTAGATTATCAGAGTTTTAAGTACAGAACTGAATTTGCTACATAATGTTATACAGTAGTAAACTAGCTAAATAGATGAGGTGATTGGTATAAATGTATAATTACATATTTGTGCAATCAATGTGTTTCCATGAAAGACTGTAGTCATTGAAGTACTGCGGTTTGTCTTGTAGCAGACGTTTAGCCCAGTGTTTGTAATAGTTGTTGGTTAGATGAGAGACACTACACAAGAGCAGATGTTTCTGTTGATGTTTCTGTTACATAATTTACTGGAAATGTATGTAATTATTAGTTTGATTGCACTTCATAGTTATGCAGAGTGCTGTGAGATAACCTTGTATTATAACTCTCAACTACCTTGTTCAGGAGTTGGGGACAATGCCAAAACAGTGAAGAACAAATGCCCACAGTCAGGGACATTTTTACGCTTAATTCACATTGGGACAGGTGTTACTAGTATAACAGATATTGTTTCAGTGACCACTTTCTGAAGAATTAGAAGTCTAAAACTTGTGTCCGTCATCAGTGACTGTTTCAGTAGAACAAAATGAGGAACAACCTCATTACTGTATAGCTACCACTAACTTGATCTTTCTAAACTTTTCAGCACAGAGATATTAAGGCCTCACTGACACTGCGACTGCCCTGACATGATCTGACTGGCAGCTGAGAGAGAGAGAGACTGTGCATGTAGTAGACATAATTTAGTAAATTGTAGGTACCGTACACACTCTGGACAATACAGCTGAGCTAACACTAACTTGATCTTTTTTAAACTTTCAGCCACAGAGATATTAAAGCCTCACTGGCCCTGCGACTGCATTGGCATGATCTGAATGGCAGCTGAATCTAATTCTAGTATAAAAATATACGTTTTCTTTCTTTTTTTTTTTTATTCTGTTACCTGGAGCAGGAGGAAGTCCAGCTACCTGAGAAGATAAATGTTCTTATCCTGTCCTCCTGGTTGATCCTGCTGCTACGTATGACCTGTCTTGACTGCTGCAGTGCTGCTATGCTGCCCACCTGTCCATGCTATTCAGTCTTAAATCAATAACTTGTTGTGAACATTCAACATATAAATGTAAAAAAAGTAAAAAAACACAGACATGCAATCCAATCCAAATTCTGGCAGGCTGGCAGTCTGCCTCATGAAACTGATCGCGCACACCCCTGCACATGATGATATCAGCAACAACTTCAACCAAAAAAAAAATAAAATCGAAAAAAAAGCTGGGAATCAAAGGGGCCACTTGGGAATTTGTGGCACCCCATTATTTAGCCTTCAAAACTGATAAATACCAAGGAATTCAGTATGGTTGAAAGCTATGATGCTCAGTATAATCCTGCATTATATGCACTCCATTTACAAATGGAGACCTTGAACTACTGCAGTGTTATCAGACCTGTGTTGTCATTTATCATTTGTTTATTTTGATTGCCGTTGTGTTCCTGTATATGATCCATATGTATATAAAACACAAGCTTGTCTAAGACATGTGCCAATGTAATTTACCCCTATCTATGGCTGTTCAATGACAAATGGTAAAACATGTCCCTTTCTGCTGTGCATGCCACAGCTGCTGTATGGCTCATTCCTTGTTTATACAGGATGAAGTGGAGGATACAGCACTACCGTCAGTTATCACACATACATTCCATGTATGTACATGCCATATTCAGTGCATGCACTGTATGTGAATGGTCACTAAAGTATCCACTGTCCTTGCTCTCTATTATTTCAACTCGGCATGGTATCAACTTTAATGTCACATTTACTTCCCTTTCTTACAACGTTGCTTTTTGTCCCTCTCCAATACATTGTTAGCAAGTCCATTTTAAGTTATGTACTTGAGTAAATACCTGGAAATGTGATTACTTATTTTTACTATCAATATAGAAGTGTTTTCTATTGAAAATGTTCCTTTGTGGCATCATCACATTTGAATGCATTATAGGTTCATAGGTTCATAGGTAGGTACTAGGCTATCGGCCCTGGGGCCTATATAAGCCTAGCCAAAAAGGTTCCCTGGCTTTTGCCACCCAAGAAAATTATTTTCCTGTGCCTCTGTCAAGCAGTGCTGCAGACGTGATCCCCGGGGTGAATTTTCTATTTCCTATCGAGTCGTCAAGATTTTTCTTAAAGAGGGCCAATGAGGAGCTTTGCTTGACATGAATGGGAAGTTTGTTAAAGAGTATGGGAAGTCTCTGGGACAGGAATCTATTCCTCCAGCATGTTCTGTTTGTTGCGGTGACAAGGTTTAGGTCCCCTGGAGTGTGTAGTTTGGAGAGATTGGGATTTCTTTAAGTGTAGCATGTCCAACAGCTCTGGGTTTGACATAGCTTTGTATGTTAGGCAGAGATCACCTCTGAGAAGGTGATATGCGATGGAGTAGAGCTGGAGTTTTTTGAGACGGTCTGCGTAAGGCATCTGTTTGAGGCTGGTAATCCTCTTAGTGAGGTATTTCTGTGGCCTCTCCTACATTGTCCCACTTACCCTCCCCTCATAGTTATCCCTGTACTATTAACATTGTATTCTGTGCACACTAGCCCAATTTCACATCTTGTGCATTTGCATGATTACAGGTCACTTCCCTTTACTTCATAGAAGCTGTGCTCAGGTGCTCTCATAGTACATTTGCCTGTAGACAAGTAGTTTTGTGTGTTAATGCCTCTGGCACCATTTCATGGCTGCCATCATTGCTGCTGTCCACAAAATGGTGCTTGAAATCATGTTAGTGTGAGGAGCAGCATGCATATTCACTAAGCGCTGCTACTCATCTTGCTAATACATTGCAGTCTTGTAGGCTTCACACAAAGCTTACATCACTGTTAATGAATCCCAAGCAGTGTCTGTTTAAATATGTGGTTGTCAGTAAACATGAAAGAACTGCACCATGGTGTCAGAATGCCCATCTCAACAAAGCTGGCTGCAGAAACAGATGACATTTACAAATCCATGATAACAGATGCTTTGCCCAAGACCAGGGTCAGTTTGTGTAACTGATGAGAGAGTTCAGTTCATCTCATAGTGAAGGCATTGATTTGGGGATAGGGAAAATTTGCAGTGATTATCGCTAGTCTTTGTCATATCGTTAAAGCAGTATGTATGTATCATTGCATGAACACTGTGTCCAAGATGCAAAACTTAATACTACTTTTAGTATAGATTGTACCTCCAAAAATGTGCATCTATTTCACTGATAAAACACAAAGAAGGAATATTGACTTTTAGTTTTGCGACTTTGTTCCTCTTTTCTTGCAACTAAAATTGTGAATAATTTTATGCTTTCAACTCTTTCTGGCTAAAAGTAAGTGCTGAATCTTACTGGATTTGAGTTTTGGATTCTAAGAGTACAAATGAACCCTGGATTCTCCTTTGTATTTATGGGACTTTCCCACTCATTAAGGAAGAATAAACAGATGCGGATCTGATATGGATAAGCAGCACTACAAGTTGAACTCACGAGTATATGAACCCAGATTTCCTGATGCAGCACTACAAGATGATGCCAGATTTCCTAATGCATATGCGCTGACAAAAAAATGTGGGCGTAGGTTTTTTTACCCCATCTCTACAACTCCTATAACATTCATTTGCTCCTTGGTGCATGACTGTAAGGTATAATGTTCACTGTGATTTATTAATTAAAGGGAAACTTGATTCCTGAATCTTATTTTATTTTTCAGTAACCGTTCTTTATGTTGCCTATAGCTGCCTAAACTTGCATGTCAGCATGGTGTATGTCTACAAAAACTATAGTGAACTTAAGTTAGCATGACATGCTTTGCATCTGCCATTGAACCTTAACTCAAAACTTCTTCAGGAGCTCTCATAAATTAATACTTATAGTATTTACTATTATTTTTTTCTGTCATTATACCAGCCAATCCCTTGTTCCCCATCTGCATAGGGTCTACTTGCCACTCCAAGCCCCTACCAAACTTACTCACTATTTCGCACTGGGGATGGTCAATGATCCAAGGCTGCAGGACCTAGAACATCTGCCCTTCCTTCCAAAGAGGGTCTTAACTTATGGCCAACCCTTTCCCTGGCACTTTGTGGCAGCATGGTATGGTCTAAGGTTGGGGGTGCATTACATACCTCTCAACCTCTTAGAACAAGAAATCTGGACAAAACCATCAATAGCAGGGGGACAAAGGCCCAAAAATAAGGACACTTTTTAAATAGTGCCCTTACAAACTTAGAAATTTGATAGAATAACAGGCTTTGCCTTAGCATGAATTTTCTGAAGGGTATGAAGTCTGAAACTGAAATGTCTGTCATTATTTTTTTACTTCAACCATCAGTGATTTACTAATGATTTGCCAGAAAACTGCAGTTTTATAAGACTCAGACCAAAAATGTGAGACAAAAATGTGGACATTCTGCAAAAGTCTGTACAGTTGGGAGGTATAGCGTGAATGTGTGCTGGTGGCATATTGCTGTGCCTCTACAACATCTCACCCTTGCACACTTTCCATCCACTGACCACAACTACACAAAAGATCATCTCCAAGAGACACCCATATACCACCCTCCCCCTGGGATGGGCATGGCCATCCCTCTATGCTGCTCCATCAGGCACCTGAGCTGCTAATTGAATCTGGGTCTACTGGGTCATAGTCAGGGCTTTATCCCACTACAGCACCAGAACGGCTAATGTTTATGACATTTATTGCTTCTTTTCTACCAATCTTCTATAACATGTGTTTGTCCATGCCTGTTTATCTTTACTTTTATATTAATGATGTGTACCGTACTTAGAAACATGTACTGTTTTGACAAACAAGAGCAATTTTATTTATTTTATTTATTTATTTTACATTTGTTTACCTGGAAAGTCAGACAGTGACAGAGCCCATTTTCAGCGGAGTCCCAGGGAGAAACGCTCCAGACGCATATCTTTGGAATTATTAGAACAATTTACATTGTGCTTCCTACACTTAGTCTACCTGCAATGTTTTCTCACTGAAGAAGATTGAAAGCAAAACAATGTACTGGTTTACTTGTTTGTTCTTCATGAGTTGTCTTTCATTACTGGTTATCAATGTAACTGCATGTTTATTAATTTTCTTATCTATTCTGTCTCCATACAAAGTAACATTAATTTCCCAAACCTAGCGTGAAGTCATCCCCGCTTTCATTGCAACTGAAGTTTAGTTAGTTATAATAACACCATTTAATAGTTAATCTAAAACTTGCAGTCTTATTAATTGAGACTGAATGCATCTGTTGTTATACTTGGCCCATATTACCAATGACATATTTAGGCTTGCTCTGCAGCTGTGACTTTTATCTGGCAAAAACTCTATTATTGATTCTTGTTGTCAGGTCTGAGGCTTTCTGTTAAATTTATTCAGTTTTGCTTTTTGAATTTTCTTTTTCTAGTTGTGCTTATCTAAATTTTTAGCTTTCCTGAACCAGAAAGTATGTTTTTGTGTCATAATAAGGTAGTATATTGTATGTGTCATACATTTCTAATAAGCTGAGAACTTTTAATCTGAACTTATATGCTTAGACAAAACTCCAAAAGTTCATTGCAAAACAGTCCCTTAGTAGTCAGCACATTCCCCTGACTTGACCTTTATTAAATTTTGACTTGCTAATGTCCTCTCTCTCTTTTTCTTACGAGCTGCCTTCTCTGCATTACACACGAATCTCTTTACTCACTATGGCTATAGTGCATTAATGCAAAGTAATAACATCTAGGCTAATAACATCAAGGCTGTCTAAGTCTTCTAAAGAGGCAGCCTTTAGATGGTTTTCATTAAAACTGAACTCATGTATGTATGTATATGTCATCTGTTTGCTTTCTATTGCACAGATGTTGTTCTGTCACTCACTATGGGAAAGAATCATCCAGTAAAGACAGCATGTTTCTTACAGTGTTAAGTGGCTGCCTCTTTAACTTTTGGGACTTTTTTAAGATATCTTTTCTCCCATCATCCAACACAGGACATGCAATTCTGCCACACTGCAAAAATTAATTGTAATGAGTGCAGAGGAATGGGTTATTTGTTGTTCTCTCCCAGCTAACAGCCACTAGGTTTTTTTAGATCTTACCCAGGACTTGGTTATGTGGGCTCATGCCCATCTCTCAAATGTAGGTGCCTTTACTACTGCATTTAGGTGCTTCTTCACCTGGCTGCCATGCACCTTATACTCCACATCTACCCTGAACCTGGTGCAACTGTGAGTTTAATTCTTCTTGGGTGTATTACCATGTACTCCCCACTGATATAACATGGTCATAAACTTCTATTAATTCCCACTTGACTAAACACCAAGGATAGTGCGATACATTGTTGTCTTACCATCTGCTTGAACTCACCTCCCAGGTATTTAACCATTTAACTACTACTCACTTTGCCATTCATTTCCTGCAAGGGCAGAAGGGAAGGAATATTTTTATAAGTATATATTTTCTAACATACTGTTTGATATTTGGTGTAACTGCTTACCTATATATTAACTAAGTTTTGTACTGTTCTGGAGCTTTTCTCCCCGGGTCTCCACTGAAAATGGGTTTCTAACCCAGTTAGACACTACCCAGTTAACAAGTGTAAATAAATAAATAAATATACTGACGATAACACAGTGACTCAGGCTAGACAGAGTGGGTTGGGTGGTCACACAGCAGGTTGGGGGTTGGGTGGTCACACAGCAGGTTGGGTTCATAAATGAAAAGGAAAACAGTAATAAAGAGGCTGGATAAATGGGGATTGGCTATGAGTTGTGGAAATACATAAAGGGTGAGCTTAAAACAAATTAGTGGGTGCAGAGATATTTGGGGAACATGGGATTGCTTCAGCAATCATCCTGAACCAGAAGCACTCAAACTGAGTCCTGCCTATAGGAGTCTAGGCAAGCAGACTCCAATGTTGAGAGGATAGTTTCTTCTGGTGGTTCAGTGGTCAGAGCCTGCAGGGAAGGGAAGTCCTACATTTGCTGCAGGAAACATTGATATGGGCCTCCTTTTTCTCTCCACAGCCCCCTTGATTGCAACCTCAACCATTGTCTGTACCTCAGGCTGCAGGTGTGCCAGGCTGCTCTGCCCCAAGCTGCCTTCTGTGGTGACTCCTTCCATGTCTACATTGGAGAAGTCACCACTCCTACCATGCAAAGAAAACAAATGACCACCTTTTGGGGGGAAGTGACCTTCTCTCTGGCTGAAGTGGGTAACTATAGCTGAGGTTCCCCCAGGCTCTTCTTGAAATGCAGATGGACAACGAAAAGGGAAAGAAGAAGTCATATGTCAGAGAATACAGTGGTTATTATATCATGTTATAGTACTAATATCTGAATAATGCTATTATACTCACTATCATGATGTAATATAGTCATCCAATCTAATCTAATTTGAATTAACAATATAAATTTTAAATTTTATAATGCAGTGAAATATACTTAATTTCAGTAGTCTAATGTAATAGTGTATTATTAATAATACTATTTTATTTGTTTAGTATATACTGAATACTTTCAGGTTAGGGGAACCTCCGGTGAATGAAACAGTGGTTGACAGAAATCTCTTCCTGTGCTATTAAACAAAAAAGAAAAGTAGAAATGGGTATTATTAGAAAGCCTTGCTGTATAATAAATTATATTCTAAACAAATTACATTTGTAGTGGTTGCTGCAGTTTTCTGTATCATCATCCTCATCAGACCCTTTTTCCCATTTTCAACATGGGGTCAGGGTATTGTGTTAACTGTCACCACCTCTCTTGATTCAATGCCACACTCCTGTCGTCTTTGACAGTCATGCCTGACTGTCACAGATCCTCTCTCACACAATCCATCCACCTCTTTGCTGGGTGCCCTCATTTCCTCTTACCTTCTTCCTGTTTGTCCCGAATCTTCTTCACCAGATTGTCTTCTGCTTTTCTGAACATGTTCTAACCACAGTAATCTGTTCTCTTTGATCTTTTCTACAAATGGATCTACTTTGGCTTCTGCTTTGATGTGTCCTCATTTCTTCCACTGTCCCAAAGGTGTATCCTACCACCCTTCTCAGGCACATCATTTCCATCACCTCTAGCTTCTTCATCTGCTCTGCCTTTGCTGCCCAGATATCTGTACCATACAGTAGTACGTGTTGCACCACTGTCTTGTACACCTTACTTTTCAGCTTCTTTGTCATTCTTCTGTCATATACTACACATGACACTCGATGCCAGTTGGCTGCAGTCCCTCTGATTCTAGCTTTGAACTCTTCATTCAGACTACCCTTCTTCTCAGTCACCCCTTCCACATACTTGAAGCTATTAACTTGTTCCACTGTCTTCCCTTCTGTTTCAGTTCTCAGCTTCAGATTTCCCCAGTTTGCTGCCATTACCACTGTCTTATCTGTGCTTAGTTTCATCCCATGTGCTATTCCAATCCCCTACCCTTTGCTGAAAATTTTGCTCAGAGTCTGCCTGTAATGCCACATCATCTACATACAGCATCTTTGTTGATCTGTCCCTTCCAACCTGTTTGTTAATGTAGTCTATCACAAGTATGAATAGCAGTGGGCTCACAGCTGAACCCCGGTGCACATCCACTCCAACTGGGAACCCCTCTGTGAGGCCAATAACTGTTTGCACTTTAGTCATTGGGTCCTTGTACATAGCCAGCACTAATTATAGCAATGTTTCTGGGACTTCAGACTGCTGCAGTCCTGCCCAAATCAGCTTTCTTAGGACTTTGTCATATGCTTTCTCCAGGTCTAGAAATACCCAGTTGGACTCTTTCCTCATCTCTAGCTTCTAAACTATCTATCTCACTGCAGACATTGAGTCAGTTGTGCTGCATCCTGATCTGACTCTGAACTGCTCATCTCCCATTTTACATTCCACTTCTCTGCGAATCCATTTATCGATCATCCTCTTCAGAATTTTCATCCAATGTGACTGGAGTTTGATGTCTCTACTGCCCACAGTTGTGAATTTCTCCTTTGTTTTTGGATACTGGCATGATTATGCTTATTCTTCAGTCATCTGGGATACCCTCAAAAGCCATTTCTCCCTTATCTCATGTGTTGTGACCTCATCTGAGCCTGCTGCTTTCCCTGACTTCATTTTCCTTAATGCTATTCTTACTTCTTCTAGGGTGGATTCCTCTTCTTCTCACATTGTAGGCTGTATCTGGGGCAGTACAGCTTCTGTGGTGTTTTCTTCATTTAGAAGCTGCTGGAAATATTCCTTCCATTTGCCTTAGATATCCTGTGGACTGATGAGCAGGTTGTTGCTGACATCCATTATGAAAGGAGTGTAACTATTTTCTTTATCTTTTTGCCTTTGCCTTGCAACCTGATATAGTTTCTTTGTGCCACCTACTGAGTTACTTTCCAGAAGTTGGTAGAGTGGCTCTGATGCACTATTCTTTTCTATTGCAACTCTTTTCTAAGCCAAACAGTATTCCTTTGTAGTCTGGTTGGTCTTTTTTATCTCCCACTTTTTCATGCACTCCTTTCTTTTGATGCTTCCTAGACTTCCACCACCAGCTTTCTTTATTTACCTTATTTCCATACCTGGCTCAGCCACACATCAGTTCTGCAGTCCTCATACATTCTATTTTGAGATGCTGCCATTCTTTTTCAACTCCATCTCTTTCCTCCTCTTCTTGGGGTGTGAGAGCCCTGAGTAATTCCTTGAACTGTTGTACTTTGGCCAATTAACTTCCTGGTCTTCAGCCTAGTCTCTGTTGATCTTAGAGCTTTCTTTGCAGCTGATTGTGGCAAGCAGTGGTTTATGCTGTGGCCTGCTGTTCCACTGGGGATGACTTTGCAGTCATTGATTATGCCCCAGTGCCCTTTCCCTGAGTTGCATGTTGGCCACTCTTGCATATGATCTTGTGAATGTCTCTCTTTCTGAACCATGTGTTGGCTAAAATCAAGCCATTTGCCAGACAAAAGTCTTATTTCTGACCCTGTTCTGTCTGTCCTGATATGTGCATAAAAGTCACCCATTATCAACACCAATTCATGCTGTCCTGCTTTATCTAATAGGTCCTGCACCTGCGGTCTGAATGCACTCTTTTCCTCATTATCACAACCCTGCTGTGGGGCCTAGGCTGAGATTATGAATACTGCCCGATCATAGGCTGAGATTATGAATACTGCCCTATCATAGGCTGAGATTATGAATACTGCCCTCTGGTGTCTGAGTGCCATGGATCTGCCACTAATTCTGATGATCTCCCTTACTGCCTTCTGAAGCCTCTCTCTCACCACATTTTCCTCTCCCACACCATTTCTAGCCTGTCCTCCTCCTGATTCTGCATCCCAAGAAAAGTGACTTTGCTACACTTGGATATATAGGATGTCTAGCCTTCATCATGTCATCCACTTCCAAGCTGCATCCTGTTAGTGAACCTACATAAAGTGTAACAATTCTCAGGTCATTTTTGGCAAGTTTATTGGTTTTATTTCCAGCTTTCAACAGTGTTATCTCAACAGAGATAGCTCTCAACAGAGCTATCTCAGGTAACCCAGGCTGGGCCACTGGCAAGAGAATAGGGGCACATACCCCCCTCCCACCATTAGCATGCATAGGCCAGAGTAATGAGTCCTTAACCCACCTATCACCGATAACTACCCATTTTGACAACATTAGTCAACATGAGCGAGAGTCATATTTTACATAGTTGAGTGGCTAGTCCTGCCACAGTGCACAGTCTGTGATCCGTCTTCTTGTCTCTTGAAGATACTGCACACTACAGTAGATGCCCAAAGTGGTTTCCCGTACAGGACATAATGTAGAATCTGTGCTGCTCCATTCATTGGTGAGTTTGAGCTGGAAACACTCAGCATGTTTTTTGGATGTGGGAAGAAACCCAAGGAAACACAAAGAGAACATGCCAACTCCAAACAGGCATCGACCAGAGGTCAGGACTGAACTTTGTATTGTAAGATATCATTGTATGGCAGAAGCTTACATCTTACTGCAAGTATACAATTGACTACAGAAGTATCTGTCTTATGAAATGGTTTGTTTGCCACTCGATTTTTGACTTGGTTATTCAAATAATATGCCCCAGTTTTACAAAAAATTGAAAATGCACTATTGACTAGTGAGGATTATCAATCTGCTGAAAATTCCTACTCCACAGTTAAAATTTCACTTAGTAGGCAACTATCATATGCCTAACTGCAAATAGATCATCTAGCACAGTAACATGAGCTTTTGTATTACAATGCTGTCCACCATTTGCATGACATACTGCTGCTGTAAATAAAACAATGACAAAGTTGTGAAGTCATGTGATGAGTTCAGTAAATCGATAACCATTTACATTAATATAAAAAGTCATTATAATTAGAATATAGTACATGAACTATTCCTTAAGTATATTTATGTTAAATGTATTGTATGTTGATTGGTAATGTTGGCCACAGAGTTAAACCATTGCAACAGTTTCAATAGGGACAAAATGCAGAGTTGGCATTACCTCAGCAGTACTGAGGCCTACCTACTTGAATGTTTATTTGCTGAAATAGAGAAATTGCTAAGTTTGCGTTATTGTATATATCTATAAATACATACATATTTTGGAATGTGTGTACTGACAGACTAGTATGTACTTCAAATGGGCAGAGTGCAAGGTTGTCATTACCTCAGCAGTGTCTACTCACAGCTGTGGTATTGTTACATTTTCAATAGTGTAGGAGTTTTGACGGCATACTTATTGAAGGCTGTTTGTTCTCTACCACTGCATCCAGTAGGCAAGCAGGTGTGTTTGCCTTTGCTGGAGGTCATTAATCAATGATAGCATTGCTTACCTAGTGTTGGTATCCTGATGAGGTCGGACAGCTCATCTGTCAGATCTGTCAGTATGCCTGTTTTATGGATTGGAACACAAGCAATTTTCTTATATGTGGTGCAACACAGCTTTGTCTCTATCACACACTAGCCAGGGATTCTGCCTTAAGCTTTCACAGAATAAATAACCTTGCTAATGTCTACTGTATAGTAGTATCTATAGTATAAAAGTGAGATTCTTAGTGTGTGGACCACACCCTATGCAATGTGACTGCAAGCATCAGAGGCAGCTGACGGGTTGAGTTAGTATTCACTTACCATGTACATGCTCATGCATATACAGTGTGAATGCACATGCACTGGACTGTACTTGCATGTTCCTGATCATGTAAACTTGCCATTTACATGTGTTACACTCGCATATTTACATAAAATGAGATTCACTGAGCTATGTGCCTACAAGCCTCATTTACATACAAAACTTAGCAAACATAGTAAATCTTGTTGAAAATTTGTGAACCTTGCCATTTTATCCCCAATTACATGAAGATTGCAAGAAAGCCAGCACTAAAGCAAGTAATTTATAAGTGCAGCTTGGAACATACAAGAGAAAGTAATCCCTGTAATGATAGCAGTCAAGCAACTGCTTCTCAAGGATTGGTAAAACAGAGCTGTGTTACTGAAATTGCCTAGCTTTTGAGTGCAGTCACGTCTTATAGACTGCAGTTAGCATTATTTATTATTATTTGTCATAGCTACAGAAACCTGGTAATAGCAACGCACACAACTTGGTTGCACAGACAAGTTTCCTGAAGTAAAACATCTGTCACCATGTAGACCACAGACTCTGTGGCCATCCTCTCCCATACACCTTAGCTTGTCAACATTGCAGTCACAAACTCTTAAACAATAACTGTCTGAAATGCTGAGACTTGTTAGTGTGTGTCCCAAAACAGTGAGAGTAAATAACCAAAAATACAGCCTTATATATATTAAGTCTGAGAGTGCTGTACCTCAGAATATTCATTTTTCTCTGAGTTACAGCACTCTCAGAGCTGGGGAGGGATATAGGGAGGCTTGCTCCCTTGCAAAAGGCAACTTTAAAAGAGAAGAGAGAGATTCAGAATTCACTCTTTTCCTATGTTTTCTGTCCTTTTTTTGTTCATGCATTTCAGCATTTGGCATTACAGGTCTTGGTATTTCAATAGAGAGCCCTGCTGCAGTCTGTTACGCAGATGGATTAAAGCATGCAGAGACACAGATACAAACAGATGTGCGTGTGCACACAACTAAGAAAAAAAATCAAAATTCAGTCATATACGTATATATATATATATATATATATATATATATATATATATATATATATATACGTATTTCAGGAGTGCGTCAGGAAAAGTTTCATATTGTAGTGTGTGATGTAACTGATGCAGGGAAGTGCATTGTTTTGCTTCACTTCATTCATGGCAGGTTTACAGTCATAATACCTAAATTGTTATTTCTAAGGACAAGATTTTACAGCACTGGGAAGCAAGGCACAGGAAAGAAAACTTCATTGCTGAGGAGAAGCATATCCTTATGTATGTACCTAAGACATATGGAAAATATTTATTTGGAAAAGGAGTCATAGACAGGTAAAGTGAACCTAGGTGTACAACCAAGTACTGACCACATAAATGCCATAG
The DNA here is from genome assembly GCF_019279795.1 of Protopterus annectens. Lineage (NCBI taxonomy): Eukaryota > Metazoa > Chordata > Ceratodontiformes > Protopteridae > Protopterus > Protopterus annectens. Next base: position 1,240,447,306 of record NC_056728.1, read on the forward strand.
GGAGAAAAGAATTGTACATTGCTGCAGTGTAGGAAAAGAGCTAATGATATGGTGTCCCATGCAAGGAGTAAGACAAGGCAGAATACAGTCGTTCAAAATTACACAATGACAGCCCTTTCACTGTCTAATATTTAACGCTCAATGAGGTATATTTGCTGAAAGTATAAAGGATGACTGTGATGAACAGGATCATGCCATTTCTGGTATTCAGGGCAGAGTCAATACATGTAGCTTAGTAGTTATTTATTTATTAATTTATTTGACATTTGGTAACCAGGAAAGCCTGACTGGGTAGACATTACCCATTTTCAGTGGAAGCCTGGGGAGAAAAGCTCCAAAACAACAACAACAACAACAAAAAAAGACAAAAAAAACCCAAGAATTACCCAAAATAAACAAAAGTTAAATTACAAAATTTTCAAATACCTGAAATAGTACAAGAGTTTACTAACGAGATAGTAGAAGCAAAACTCAATAAGTGGTAGTAAGAAGTATATAGTAGTAATTGATTTTTCACTTAAATTAATTTACTTATCTCTTATTACAATTGGACAAAGAGTATAGATTGTGAATAGAAGAAGAAACACATTAATAGAACTAAGATGTGTAAAATATACTATATTAGAAAAAGAAGAGTGAAACATCTAGATTGCACAGTTATTATAGAAATGATGGGGGTACAGTAAGAGGTAAAGGTTAAAGGTAGATAGTTTGCAGGATTGGAAGTCATGAAGACAATTACTAGAATGGAGAGGAGCATGAGCAGATCCAAGATTGGGTGAGATATTGTTTGAGGAGGGTCTTGAAGGTATGGTAGCGAAGTACCTGTCTGATTGATATTGGGAAGTTGTGCCAGGTCTTGGTTATACAGTGAGACAAAGACCATTTGACCTCTGTGGTTTATAGATAGATGAGTTATTTATCCAAAGAGCATAGTTCACAATGTGGGAGATAGTATTGTAAAAGGGAAGAGGTGGCATGAGAAACTAAGGGACTGCAGAGTATTTTATGAGTTAGTAGTAGCTGATTTAAAGTTAGCTAATGTGGAAGTTCAAGCCAATTTAGATTTTTGATTAGACAGTGATATGATTTGTGCGGTATTAGTATGATTGCATATAAATTTAAAATGTTTCTCCATTAGATGCTTAAGCATTAATAGCAGTACAAGAATATGCAGCAAGCAGTACTTCTGAATTTCCTTCATTTTCCTTGCACTAATACATGTGCAGGATTTTCCTGACCACGGAATAATCTGGCATCGTTTGCTGTAATGCATATTATTTGTTCACAGGTGTAGTACCAGAGCACACATCAGTAATAGGCTGTAGTGTGCCACAGCAGGCTAACGTTGGTAGCAGAATGGCTGTCGATGATGACATCATTACTGTCTTACACATGACACAAAGTGAATTGGCAGGACCCTCCCCCACCCTCAAACAGGGTGATAAATCTGTAATTAGTGACACACACTCCCACAAAGTGCATCATGATGAAATGCCATTATCAGAAAGCGTGGAACCCCTCATATCTCAACACGCCCTTCTTGTGGACTTGAACTTTTGGAGACTTAGCCCCACTGTACCACGTTAATAATACATTGTTAATACTAACCATGCCCCAGTATCTAACTCTGACCTGACATCTTACGTACAGAAATCCCTCTGTAACACTGCCATTATTCAGACAAATTATGGCTGCCTTTAATGGAAGGGTATTGGATTTATTGATTGGAGAACAAATTGTTTTATTTCCTTTTTCAATTGTTTTTGTTTTTTTTTTTTTTTTTGTATTCTAAATGTAAATATCTTTCTAGTTGTGTCTGATTTTTAGCATTTCAGTATTTTCTTTTGAATCCATAAATGTATATCTATATATACACATAAACACATACATATGTCCACAACACAAAGAGATATCTTTGTACCTTAATTTTGTTGATGACACAACACAAATCAGACTGCAATTTCAGTTCATTAGTCTCACCAGTGTTTAAATTCACCACTGGAAATTGTGTTTTAAATAGATTAGAAAAAACCATCACATGACTATTTATTCAAGATTTAAAGTGATCTTAATTACACCAAAAATACCTATATTATGTAACACAAATATATAAGTTCCATATTAATAAATAAAATAATAGTCGAAAACAAATATATTCAAATATCATAAACTACACTGTGTGATGTTACTAAGGAACACCTAATGCCCATAACTTTGTAAAACAAAGTATGTTCTCTCTGTGCAGCTATTAAAAAAAAATCTTACTACCCTTGCCGCAGTGTTGAACATCACCATGTTTAATCAGAATGATTTCACAATGTATTGTGATAAATATATACTAGTACTGACATGCATATAATAAGCATTTTAAATTATTCATGCTGTCTCCAAGCCATGTCAGTGCTAGTATCCATTAAAGCCATCAAATGACAAATAACCAAGTGTATACCACTTACAATACTGCCATCTGCTGGAATTTCTATATGTTACATTTGAACAATGACCAAAATTCTGAAAATATATTAATTAATAAAATAGGTCAATTATATTAACTCTAAACAAATCAAATAATAAAAAATAAATAAAAAATGGTAAGTGCTAAATGTAAAAATATTTCAGACAATACCAATGAAATGATTCCAAAAGGCATATAATACTTGTCTGAATAAATGCACCCAGACTGCTAATCTATAGAAGTTTCTCGTAATCTAAAAGTCTGTAACAGTCAAATCTAGTGATACATGTAGCATTTATTTGATCAAGCCTGACAAAATTAGAAATATATGAGAAACTATTTGCAGATCTGAATGGATGTTTTTATGGCAGCACAAAGTTTGAGTTTAATGTTAAAATGTTAACTAGAAATGCATTTTGATTTAATTTGCTTTTTGCCGGCTCAAGAGTTTGAAATGCACTATGTTGTTGGACCTACAACAGTTTGGTACTTAGTACAGACAAGTTAAGGCTATGAGCTGTTAATGAGGTACTTTCTATAGTGCAGCTTTTGAATCCCTCAAACTTTGCTTGTCTAGTGTGAGCCCGACTAAGTAATTTTATCAGACACTGCTCTTAGACTGTCCTTGAAAAAGACAGTTGTGTCCAGTAGGCTGTCTCAGTCTGTTAGCAAATTCATTATGTTTGTCTTTTGAATTACTGAATCCCTTCAGATAGACCCTAATTAGTGATTCACTGTATGCTATTTGACTATGAAGCCCTGCACATCTGTTAATAGTTTAATGGATTGCCAGATGCATTTTCAATACATGAGTTTCAAAGAAAGATAAGTTTGCTGTTGCTCATGCTGTTTTTAATGTGAGGTGTTTAGTTTTTTCATTAAAAGGCTGATGGTGTTTTGCAATAAAAAATTTGAATAAAAGTTTTAAATTAAATCCAAACCTCTGAGATCTTTGTAAAAGCAAAGAAGAAAATATTATGCATATGGACAGTTTACCAGTATACCATTATTTGGCTGTATGGCTGTGGGAGGTGAGGTCTGGTCCATCACTCTACCTATTGTTCTAGTGTTTCATTTGACCATGATCTCAGTGTTCTCTTATATTTAGAAACTGTACATGCATTTAGCCTCATATGCATGCCTTTTATTTTTGCTTTTGTAAATTTAAGTCACACATTAAGAAAACAGATGTAGGAAGAATCAAACCCTGCATCTCGTAGTACAGGAAGCAACTCACCAAGAGCTTAAAACTGTATTCCTCTCCACTAACTGCCAGACCTTCATTTGGGTCTCTGATTTGGATAAATCACTGAAGGTTAAAAGTTATTAAGGTTTATAGTCACTCGGTAATTCCAGTTATTAGAGTATCATAGTTTTTTTCTTCAAATGTTCAAAAAATGCATGTTGCTTGAAAATCTGTTCTAGTAACTTTTTTAAGTAAACTACAGTAGTTTGTCTATTATCTCTCTCTAATTTTTTAGAACTTCAGTAATTTTGCTTCATGTTTATGGCCTGCCCTCATTAAGATAGTGTCAGTGGTGCAACACGTAGAACCTTCACCTTTGGTGCAGAATGCTGAGGGTTGTATTCCCAAGCCTGATAAATGGATTGCTGAAACTGCAGTGCAGCATACATGTGTGCCACATTTCTAAGTGTGTTGTCCTTTGGATGAGATGTTAAACAGAGATCTATCTGCTTGACTAGACCGTAGCTCAGGTGGATGCAAAAGATCAAATGGCACCTATCAAAAAGAGTAATGGAAGTCCCCTGATGCCCTGGCCAAATTTCTCCTAATAGTATTAATAGCATCACAGCTGTCCCTTAAAGGGACTAACCCAGCCAGCAAAGTAAATCACTGAGGATTATTGTTAGTTAATAATGCTAGACATTACAGTTTCATAGTTTTTGTTCAGACTGCACATCCATGCAACACTTATTGTTCTGTTACCATTTTAAGTGATTTAGGGTTATCCATTACTTATGTTAATAAACTGCTTCCTGTAGCCAAAGGTACAGTGGTTGAAATCTTTCACCTCCATTTGTTTGCTTTGTGACTTTTAAGCAATTCACTTAACTAGATGGTGCTGCTTGGTTACTTCTGAAAAGTAACACTTTGCCCACTGGGTTTACTTGGTTTCGAAATAAAAGCAATAATAATATTATTTAAAATTTGTCCCTTTTTGTTCCAAATTATTTTTGGCTTTGTCCATAATTCTTAAGCAAAGAACTTGATTCCTTGTTAATGTAAGAACATGCTCCTTGTAAAACTTATGGCTTCTGGCAAATCACTGCGGATTGCAGTCACTAAATGTCAAGCATGTGAATTTCAGATTTTGTATTCTTTAGAAAATGCTTGTTGAACAAGAAGCTTTGCACTATCAACTTTTTAAGTATATAAGAGAAATATTTAAAAACTGTTCCTGTTTTTCATCTTTGTTTCTGACTCTTGCACTAAAAGATTGAGAAGGCAGAGGAGAGTTGCACTGTATGGTTTTGATACCAGCGAGCTGAGATACATTTCTGGGCCATTACTTATTAATTTATTCATTCACTTGATCTCATGAAAATTATCTGAGATTTACAGTCATGCAAGTGGCTGTAACTGCGTGATGGATGTGTGTGCTCACACTTGTGTGGGTCAAAGATAAAAATTATTAACAATGTAGTGAGTAGAATGAAGTATTAATAAAGGAGACGGGGAGAAAGTCTAAAGTAGCTTATCACAGAGAATTTATAACTAAAGATGCTAAGAGAGAATATAGAAATAATTTGCTTACTTTTGTGTATTTTTGTGTTTGTATGTATGGCAGGGGACTGGACTTTTTCAACAAAGCAATATATTACAAATGCTTTACAACTTTTTTGCCATATATAAATTGTGCAAAAGGAATATTTCAGATTGTATCCAAGTGACTTTTCTGGCAAACGAAGAGACTTGGTGTATCAAAGAACTTAAAATACACAGTTTAACCATGGTATAAACTTCCTTCCTAGCTGTTAGTAAATGCGTCACATTTTATTCATATGTTCCAGTGTAGTATTCTGCTTTTTGAAGATCAAAGGATGACTATGGCAGCAATTTCTTTAATTCTTTTGCTTGTTGATATTAGGAATGGTACGGCGTGGTATGGTATGGTATGCTATGGTATGGTATGTTGTGGTGTGGTATGGTATAATACAATATGGTATGGTATGGTATGGTATAGTATGGTATGGTATGGTCTGGCATGGTCCAATATGGTATGATATGGTATCATATGGTATGGTATTCATGATATTGCAAGCCTTCTCTTACCTGTATTACCTGATTGCTTGATGTTGACTGGAGTTGCTTATTTTTTTTTGAAGGGGGGGTAATTTTTATGCTTGCCCATCTGGTGCCTTGCACATTTGCAATTTGAGTTATTTCTCCTGAGAGTCTCTAATGGATGAAAAACTGGATATGTGGTAAAAAAAGTATAAAGCAACATTTTAACCCACTGTACATTTTGCCCAATTGTTGCACCTTATGAGAGGTAGTGAGGTAGTATAGTGCTCCATATTTTGAAAATGGAAAGTTGTCTATGGCTGCAGTTTCTTTAATTCATTTCCGTGTAGGTACTATGGAGGTTATGCTGTTATCAAACTACATTAAACTGCGTGAAAATGAAGAAGCTTCAGCTTAATAATTTAAGGAAATGTAGTTATAATTATCTCAGCTATTAAAACTATAAATCCTTATCTTCTTCATAGACACTTGAAACAACAATTCAGAATATTATAACTGCATCCAGCACATCCCAAAAAGTATTCAAATCCTGAAATGGGTTATTGTGACCAGACATTCCCTCTTAAGTGCTACCCATACCTCTCATCAGTTCCTATTTTGGAAGAATGCCCCAGATTAGGTTGTATGATATAACACAATATATGTGAAGTATAATGTTTGTTAATTTTAACTTGTTAATACAGTTTGATTACTTTTATATAAATGTAAATATGCTTATGTCAGCAGTGATAATTCAATAAAGGTGTGTAAAACAAAATTTTTTTTCTGGTAAATCAGTCATGGTTACAGTCAGTCGTACCTTTCATTAGAGTTTTAGTCTTCTTGTTCAGAAATGCAGATTGATGCAAACGTTGTCATTCTGTTAACTTTTTAAGTGAATTAGAGTAATATTCAAACATTGCTCCTAATTTTATCCCCCCATTATTTTTGCCTTTGTCTCAAATATTTGACCAAATAAATTGAAAGATAGGGTGCTAACCTAAAAGATTCAGATCTGTATTATTTTTATTTTTATTATTTCAGCAAACCAGAAATAGAGTACTAGGTGGATCATGTTGCTCCATTTGCTTGGCACAGTTTTTCTCTCTTTATCAATGCTGTTTTCCTTGGAAAGGGGCTGGAAAACTAGCATGTCTCAGTATCAGTAACTCAACAGGTAGTACACATACCTTTGGTGCTGAAGGCTATGGTTTCTATTTCTCCACCAGGTACTTAGATGAATGTTTCTGTACTGACACTGCAGTGGTGCTGCCCTCCTGGGTGTGCATTCTCTGGGATTACACTTTAAATAGACGCATCATCAAAAAGAGTAGAGGAATTTCTCCAGTGTCCTAGAAAAATTTCCCCTAAGCAGTATGAATACCACCTCGGATCTCCCCTGAAAAGAATCCATTGGTCTAATAGGACTAACCCAGTCAACAAAAAGTGTAAATAAGTAAATTAAATGATTGTCGCTATATCTCAGTTGTTTCATTATATCTTTGCATTCTGGCTGTTTTAATCTAGCTGAATCATTAAATGGTTATGGGTACTGTGGTTCAGATTCCATAAAGTTCAGAAAATCCAGCACATTTCACTAATTTCTGGTCAAGTAGTTGTGTCAAACCTTTATGTCAAGAAAATTTTTTCAGAAACAGGGATATGCATTACAAATGTACATCTGTGGAAATTATAGAAGCTCAATGCAACTTAAAGAAAATTACTAAAGGAATAGAAAAGTGCGGCAGTCTGTCTAGGAAGTGACAAATATTCACAAACAATTACAGATATCATCGTGATTTGTACACAGTTATATATAAATACACTGATCAGAATTTATGGAATCTGATGGTATCTACAAAATTTCAAATCGAAAATTAATTAAAACAAAGGGCCATCACAGTCACTTCCCCATGGCTAACAGTAGCTAATAATGGGTGGAGGACATGTGTGGGGAGCACAAGCAACTCACATACCCAAAGAAATAGGGTGATAGAAATGCAGATGTGGGGTGAGGGTGAAGAAGCAAAACACACATGTTGTATGAATGAAATGTTTTTTAGGTGGGAAGAGGCCCCATATTTTTTCCTTTTGTTGTTTTTAAGAATAGGAGGAAGACAAAATATCAGGTATAAACGTATAACAGATATCACAATACATGACAGACAAAGGTTGGAAATAAACATGAAGGGGAGGTAAGGTACACAGACAGCACATATTCAGGCTGTGCAACATAGGTGAAGGAAAATGGACAAAAAGGCTAGGGATGCATACCAGCCATGGTGCAGTGCAGAACTACATATGTACCTATGCACTGCTCAGTGCTGAGATGTTGCAGATTGTGTGACAGTCATACATGATACAATGAGAAAGAAGTGTCAGCACACGTATGCACATTAATGACACGTAATGCTATGTAAATGGTAATACATTAATGAGTAATGTTATGTAATGAATGCCATCTTGTGCACAGGAAGGAAGAAGACCATTTCCTGGGTAATGCTGAACATGGAAGTACATCAGGAACAGTGTTGGAATCCAAGCAATTATCAGCACCTTGCATGCATATGCCTTGCATGTATATGATTCCCAACACATTGGCACAAGGTACCATTGTAACAGTGCAACTGCATGACAAAAATGATAATGTAGAGAAAGGTAAATGCATGCCATGTAAATGTGTAACATACAGGCCAAAGCTAAATGGAGAAGAGAGATGGACAGCACAGGCTCACATTATTGAGGAAATTACAGTAACAGAAAGCAGACACAATAAAACAGAACAACCTTATTTAAGGGGACACATTGCACATGCATGTGTTCACCACATAGGGTGGTATGGAAGTTCACCAAAGCTCCACTGAAACAAATGGTGAATGTTTGTCACATGGACAAACTGCATTGATGATGATGGCTCTAAACATATTCTGTGTACAAATGACACAAACACAGTGTTTATGGCATTATGGGTAGCCTGGCATTAATATTACCATGCTAGAAGTTGCAAGAAAAACTGATTTTCAGCAATGTTATATGTGATTCTGGGGAAATATATTTTGACAGTTATAAGACATACCTGACTCCCTGCACTGCCCCTTCAGCCTGTGCTCACATTCAATGCACAGAGCTCAGTTATGGGCCCAGTCTTCATCATCTGCAAAAAGCAAACATGGATGCATTATTGCCATGTAAAGACTGCACCAGGTCAATATATGATGTTCGCTATGTGCAAAAAAGGTGTGTGGGGGTGAATAGTGAACACCACATGTCATCTAGCTTTGACATGAAATCCAGTTTTGCATTTGCCCATTCAATTATTGCTGTATCACTCACAATACTGCACACACATGAGAAGTACTCTATATAAAATGGAGGAACTGAAATTCAAACTTGCACCTCTTATCTATGCTTGCAATACAACCCTGACACCTACCTGCCTAGCTAATCGATCTTGGTTGTGATTGCATGGATTGATGGAAATTAAAATACTCAACTGTATGAATATGCAGGGATGAATTAAACACATGGATTTATGATTCAAAATTACAAGATGATTAAAAGAAAAGTACAACTTTCTCCATGTGCTGTGCATTTGAACCTCAAAAACATGCAGTCTTGAGTGCATGTCAGCATATCGCTGACAGCAATAACAAACAGCTGTAACACTTCAGAGTTCAAAGTGTCATTATTTGCAATAGAAAAATGTGGATGCATTTGATAGACATAACTACACATTACAGAAATTCCTGTTCATCAGTGGCATTTAATATGTCAACACGTATTTTAGTTAGGAGAGCAGTGAAGATTAAATAAGAATGGATTATGACATAATATTGTGACATTCAAAATGCAGGTAACATGTATGTATTACCCAGTATGTACAGCCGTATTGCCATAGGTAGAATGTTTACAGAAACTTGTTAGATAACGAACATATTTGTAGTTATCCAAGATTTAAGTGCTATAGGCATTAATGCACCACATACATACTAGATGTCACTACTAAGAGGAAAACCGCACATGGCCAATGGACTGGTGTTCAGGTCAGGAATTGCTGCTGTAGTCTTTGCGGAACTAGGACATTCTTGGGAATCTTCGCGGGTCTTGATTGGCGCGCAGTGTGCGAGGATTATTAGCTTGGAGCTTGGACGGGATATGGGTGTGTGTAGTTTTGTATGGGGTGGTGCTTTTTTGATATATTATGCTTTTTTACTTTATGAATTGATGGTGCTTTTTACTGTGTGAGAATTTTGGTGTGTTTTGCTTTAAATATGGTGTGGCAATTATTGTGTGGTGTGGTGGTTTTGAATACTTTGACTAGTGTGTGGTGTGTGAGAATAGTGTGTGTTTTTTTAGATGGTGGTGATGGTGTGTGTGTGAAGAAATGGTGTGTTTGTGAGAAAGTATGGTGCTTTTGTGTGAGAAGATGGTGTGGTGTGTGTGAAGAAGTATAGCTGTGGTGTGTGTGAGAGATGTGGTGGTGTGTTTAATTTTAGTAGATTGTGTGTGTGAAGCTATGGTGCTTGTACTGTGAAATGTGTGTAGGATGTGTGATTTGGTGGTGAATTTATGGTGGTGTGTGTGTGATGTGTGTGTGTGTGTATATTTTTTGAATGAATGGTGGTGTTTGGTGGTGTGTGGTATGGTATGTGGCTTTTACTTAGGTGTATGGGTGTGTGAGGTGTGAAAGTGCTTTACTTTGAATTTGTGGTGGTGTGTGTGTGCTTGGTGCTTTTACTTTTTTTACTTTGAATAGATGGTGTGTGTGAAAGTATTGTGTTTTTTTACTTTGAATATGGTGTGAGTGTGAGAAAGAATGGTGTATTTTACTTTGAATAGATAGTTGGTGGTGTGTGTTGTTTTACTTTAGTTAGGTGGTTTTGAGACTGAGAAAGTTGTGTGGTTTGTCTTGAATAGATGGTGCTTTGTGTTTTGAATAGATGGTGGTGTGTGTTGTTGTCCTTCATGTTGGTCAATGTGTGTTACTTGTATTTTTGCATTCAAAGCATTACCCTTGCTCTCAAGAATTCTCTGTGTCAGGAGCTGAGAATGGGACAGATGTTACAGTCACAATGTACAAACAGTAAATGTTAGCTGTCTACACACACACTAGCACAAGCAGCAGATAACTATATTTATGTCTAATAACAGTGTGTGTGTGTAAGCAGGTGATAATACCTAACAGTGTGGTGTGTGGTGTGTGTGTGTGTGTGTGTGTGGTACTGTATGCAGGTGTTGGCTTGTTGGTACCTAATATCTGTGGTAAAGTACAGATATTTGCCTCACCATTGACCTGTTGAGTTCCCACATTGTTTATTATTGGTTTGTAAATGTCTATCTGCTTATCTATTCATGGGTGTAGTAGTTTGTGGGTAATATTTGATTTGCACCGTGTAGCATGGTTTGATTCTTTGCTGGGAGTTCTATGTTTTTGCCTTTGAGCTGCATCTTCTCTTTGTGGGGTCTTGGCTGAAAGGGTGTGTTTGTGTGTGTTTTCATTTTGTGTCATGTTATGTTACAAAAACATGTCTGCATTATTTCTTCCTGGGCCTCTACTGAAGTTTGTTTTTGTTCCAAGTCAGACTGTCCTGATGGTTAATGTTAATTAAAATTGACAGGCATTTGAAATTTTATAAATAGACATTCTTGATGAATTGCAGTTCTTATATTTGTCTCATAGCTACAAGGCATATCGTTTGATTCAGCAGGGGTGATTTCTTTGTTTGATTCTTGGCTGGTTTGTTTCTTTGCTCGCAGTCTGTTATCTTTGTGGATTTGAGCGATGTCTCTGATATTATTCCTTTTGCTCTGGTGTCTATTGTTTTTGTTCATGGTAAAAAAATTTTTTATCATTTGAATTAAAGACTGATTTGAATTTACTTTTAATATAGAAAACATTTTAAGTTAATAAATTTATAGTAACACAAATTTTTACACACAAAGTTTTACAAATTTTATGATAGCTATTTGATATTTTTTTTATTTTTATACTGTATTTATTTTTTATTTTTCACTGATTTCATTTTTTATGTTTAAGGGTTGACAGTTGTCACAATTTGGTTAGTCACTATGGTTTTTTGAGGAGGTATGATCACATTAGTGGGATTTGTCCATATTAAATTTTTGCCATTTTTGTTTCAGCTTTCCTGAGGTTCAGGTTTCCAGCTATGGTATAGCCATTCATTGTTCAGTCTGATTCTATTTTCAGAAACAGCTGATTTGTAGTTTGGTCTGGCTGTCTTGAGGCATTTAAACAGCTGATTTGGTAAAATGTACGGTTTCTGTATCTTGTTTTCTTTCACAAAGCACAGGATCTTTTGGCAGTAAAAATGTGGCTTTGCAGCAGGACTTTTGTGTTCTAGCTTTTTTTTGCACAGGGGACTTTGTATTCTAAATGCTTGGTGGTATATACAATTTCAATTCTTCTTGTACCCAATAAATGCAGCTTTCCCAGACTTCTATAAGATTTTATTTGAGGCAATCTTGTGCATTGAGGTTGAGATGCTGTTGAGTAGAGTGTTAGTTTGTGATTGACTTTTTGAAGCAGAAGAGACAGGCTGTGTGGAAAGTTTTGTGAGAATAGCACGTGTAGGTTTAACTCTCATAGAAAGGTTGTGTGTGCCCATTACAGAAAGTTGAATCACTTGCAATAAATGTTATAAGCTTATAATTTAATTCTATTTATTTATTACTATTCCTCAGGGTCTTAATTACTTTTATTTTCATAATATTATTAGAATAATTTCCTATTGTTAGGTATCACCTAAATTTTAAATAGAAGGTGACTACATGCAGCTATTTCTTCATGTGCATATTAAGGTTGTATTGCATATTTTTGGTGATTTTGGTGGACTTAGAGGTTGTGCATATTTACTGATAATGGTGGTTTCTGATAATGTAGGTAGATACAATGACTAGAGGACTGCTGAAATTTGGTAGACTTTATAGAATTTGACTTCTGAATTGTTGTGTTTTGTTATGAATTAATGTTCTTGAATGCAGTTTTGTATAGGAAGTATCAAAAAAAGAGCAGCAATAGAAGGTGTATCAAAGAGCACATACATGTTTCCCATAACCCAAAAGGGCCTTTGAAAGGTAAAAGGTATTTTGTTTTTTTTTGAATGTCAGTTTTAATGTTGTTCATTGAGTTTTGGTTTAGAGAATGTTGAGAGTTTCAAGTTTGAAGAGCAGAAGTCTTTTTGTTTGCTTAAAAAACAAAAAATAAACTTGTAAATGAAGTAAAAATAAAATAAAAAAATCAAACAAGTTCTCATATAGTGTTTATGGTAAATGCAGTGAAATAGCAAGTTTATGAATCAATGGAGTGGCTGCAAATCCAAAGGGGAAGGACTTCAAAGGGAGGGGGGAGACACCTGGGTTTCAGGAGGGCAACCAAGGAACTATACCCAACAACTGTAGCTTCCCAGCCTTCTTGAATTTTGGTTTTGTTCTAAGGTTGATTTGGTTTTGTTCATTTTTTTTTTTGTTGTTTTCTGGCAGGAAAATTTAATTGTTAAGTTGTTGGCAAATCATTTACTAGTTAGAGACTCAAAAAATGACAGAAAAGTTTCAGACTTCTGTAAAGACAAAAAATGTTCAAACAAGAGTAATACTAAAGATATATTTTTAGTACTGTATATACTCCCCAATTTATTATGTTTATATGCTCCTTATTACATGTACATTGCTCCAGATTTATAGAATTTTATTAGGTTGATTAACATCCCTGTAATTTGTTCCCAGAATTATTTGCAAAAAACCTCTAGCCAATCCCTAATCCAAATGCAAAATGAAAATTTTGGAAAATAATCCCTCTGCAAAATAAAACCTAAAAGAAAATAATCAGAGTTATTACTATTTTTATTTCAAATGTAGCGTGCGTTATTTTTTTATTTTTTCAGCTTCAGAATTTAGATTTATTTTGTTTTCAAGCTTAATTGTGTCCCAGCATTGGCGTGTACTACTATGGTGGCTTCATATTATTGTTGGTTCCACATTGTGTGTGGCATTTTTATATTGTTGCATTTTTTTTTTTATTACATTTAAATAAATTTTTGCATTGAAGTAAATAAATAATTACTAATCAAAGAAGTTTGAAAATTTAGACCTATTCAAGAGTTCATTCTTTTCATAGACTTACAATATTTAAAAAATTCATACTAAGAACAATCTTTATTTCCTTATTTTTTAAGTTTATTTTTAAAAATTTCCACTATTTTTTTTTTTTTTGGGCCTATTTCTGAGGAGAGGTATTGTGAGAGTGTTGGGGCTTGCCACCATGAGAGGATACATTTCAAATTGTGACATACTTGCCACAGACCACCATGTTGCACCATTTGTGCAGAGTACTCAAGTGTTGCAACAAAGCGTCGAAATGTAGTTATCCAAGCAAAATGCGTATCAAGTGCCACAGTAGACACACAATGTAGACCAGTGGCTTTTCAGTCTGTGATTTTTTTGAATGGGTGGTGTTTCTTCTGGTTTATTGTGATGTATATTTATTACTATTGTATTAATATTTTGTCCTGTTTCTCTTAGCAATCAGTTCAAGTGTTTAATGACCATGGACCAAGCAAGGCATTAATCTATACATTGAGCTTTAATATGAGCATAATTTAAAGAATTACCAGACAGAAGCCTTTCACTTTTCTGTTGTTTGTTGTTGCCATGCAGGATAATGTATAAACATTGGATATTGACATATTGACATACACATTTGTAGTAGTGGAGTTTAGGAACATTAGGATTTAATTTTTTTAGATTACACTTATTACTTCTTGAGACTTCTCAGTGATCTCTCAGTAATCTATTCTAATACCAAATTACCATGTGGCCCAATGTGTGGTAATGTACTAATGTATGTTAAACTAAGCAATGTATCTTGAGCTTGTTTTTGTTTTTTTTTCATTTTTTTTTTTCCCAACAAGTATGAAGTAGTTAGGCTAGGTCTGTTTTGGTTTTGTCTTTTTTAAAGGTTTTTTACACAAAACAGGGGTGCTACTTTCAGCATGTTACTTGGTGCTTTAATAAAAAGGCTGCTTTAATAAAGCTAATTATAAATTATAATTAGAACTGCAGTTAGATAATATAATATATGAATATAAATTATAATTGTAGACTGAAGCTAGTTTTGAGTTGAATGAGTTGTTTTTTTCTTATTTTCTTATACTTGATTTTTTTCCTGGTATGTTAAAAGTGTTTAATAAATTTTTTCATTTTTCACAGCATCACAACATTTTGCTACATCTAAGTAAGTATGCATGCAGCCAATGCAATTATTTAAATATTTTATTTTTTTTATTCTCTTGACTCTCTTCTGACTCCTCCACATAATGAGGGGTTTGGCACCCAGGGCATATATTTAATTTTTTAGTTTTTTGAGTTTTAGAGCATCCCCTTCTAGTTTTCTAGACCTCTTCCTATTGACCCCACCCATTCCAGCTCCCCCCCAGCCCCCTTTGATTTGAAGTCACCAGCCGCCACTGCTAGATGTGTAAAAACTATAAAGCATAACTTAACAAGCAAGTATCTCCCATATCTGTTTGTAAATAGGACATATGGAAATAAAATATCAGCCAAAATGAGCCTTAGGAGAGGGAACAAGGTTCTCAATGACTGGTCTCCAACGGGAGCATTGCCAGGTATTAGTACTGATATTTCAGATTTATTACATAATGTCCTAACAATGGACATGGGCATAGTTGCATTCAAGGAAATAGTAGCAACAATTTACTTGATAGTAACAATGACTTTGAAACCTGTAACAACAATATCTATTCATTAGAAAACCATGTACTTAAGCTTAAAAGTTTACAGTATGAAGTACATTATTTATCTGAATGTATTAGACTAGAACAAGTACCATTTACATTAAGGATTACTAAGTTCCCCAATGGGGTGGTACCAGGGGCAAGTTGCACACTGAATTAGTGAAGCTCTTTAATACCACTGGAATTAGCATGATGAAACCTCTGGTAGAGGATTACCAAACTAAAACAAGAGGTTTGGAAGAGCAAATTAGAGCACTCAATAATACAATTAAAAACAGTTTGTATTTCCAGCAATTAAACAAATTATATTATGGAGTCAGTGCAAAAACAAGAAGACATGTATATACTATCATTGAAAGAAAATGAAAAAAGCTTACTGTAAATCTACAATGTATACTATCAAAAGCAATAACATCAAAAGAGTTGCACAATCGACTAATGGCAACACTGCAACTGTAAAGAAGGCTCAGCAGGTCTTCACTTCCAGCGTGATGGATGAACAACCACCCATTCTTTCCCAGGCCTCTCTTTCCAACCAGTTTACAACACCAGTAAGGACTCCTCACTGGAAAATAAAAAAGAGGAGTCATGGCAGAGGGAAGGTAAGGGGAAAATGAAGAAACTTACCTGCAATGAGAGCATTATTAATTTAAACAACTTTGTGTTAAATAATGAACACATTTAAGTTTTGACCAAAGGATTCTATTTTATACCTACTCAAACAACAAATATTACAAAGGTCATTGTTGGTTTAAAACTCTACATGCACAAGCTGAATTTAAGCTATCTTTTGAAATACATTCCATACTTTGAAAACAAAAACAAAATACCATTTATTAAAAGTACTTATAACCCCACCCTGCACAGTACACATGCCCCAGGATTCAGCAAGCTCTGCACGGTGTGCAGGAATAGTGCAAGAGCTGATGCAGGCAATATGGCTGCCGTGCGATCCAAGAATAAGCTCCAGGGGCGTGCACGAGTGCTTCTGCACTATTCCTACACAGACACAGCCCCTGTATGCTAATTACCTCATTTGCTGGTAAAAAACATGCAAATGAGGTGAATTAGAGATCCAGGAAGCAGGCAGGCATCCGTGCAGGAATAGTGTAGACTGCAGAAATGTATTCAGTCAGTAGCTGAATACATTTCTGCAAACTGCAAAATGGAGGTATGACAGCTTGTACAGATGCATGTATTAGAAAGGTTAGGCATGCCAAAGGCCAAATATATGGCCATAGGCATGAAAATTAATTTCAAAATTTTAAAAATTAACTTTTTTTTTGTTGGCTGATTTCAGCCATTTAAGCACAGGGCAGCATTGCACAAATGAGAGCGGCCTGAAAATAATAAAAAAAAAAAAGCTGGAAATAAGCTTTTAAACCAAAATCATAATTTTTGCCATAATAGTCAATGGCATGCATAACACAACAAGACCATGGAAAAGTGGTTGCTAAGGGGAAGGCTGAGTGCTGGTTTTGTAACAATGCATTTGCAGTCAATCCTATGCAAATGAAGGCAATGATACTGAATCACAGATTTCCCCTCAGTGCTAGCTTGCACCCAATGTGTAGATGCAGTGAGACCATGGTGTAAGCCTAAGAGCTAGATGACTTCATAAGGGGTGTGTCATGCATGCTGTAAGCTTATTGGAGCTCTGTGGCCCTTGTTTGCCCATAGCTAAGTACAGTAAACCACAATGTGAAGGGGAAATGACCAGATATATGAGCCCTGCCTCTGAGTAACCTGTGTGAATCTGTACATCTGAGAGGTATGGCCACAGCAAGATATGGCCATTCTGTCACATCAATAGATGTACAAGCATGGGATCCTTAGCCACCACAGTACCAAGGTGCTGGACTATTTACACAGACCCATCAGCAAGTATCTGCAGATCCCCCCCCAGAATGGCATGATTGTGCAAGAATATGTAAGCTGCAGACCACAACACGGGACACAGCCTCATTCATCTTGTATTCCCCAGGAAATTACTGTGATCAAATATGTATGTCTGTCAGTAGTTGATGACATAATATATTACAGTGTAAAACAGTACATATGTCTGAATATCTCTGATAACACCAAAACCATGTAACAGACACAGTACAAGCACACTTAGTTACAGTATCCCACTATCCTTTGACCACCATGACTCCATGTTGTCAACCTATCTACAGATATCCTGCAGAAACTGGCTTCTAGCTGTAAGTGTAGAACACAAATGCCTGCACTGGAGTACAACCTACCTGGAATGGATTCAAACATTCAATACAGAACGTCATACTGGGCATGCCCCCACACTTATGAAGCCCATGTCAGGCAACAACAGTGGACTATACATATCTGTCAGTCACAGATGTTTGTGCACACACTCCATATTGCATACCAGTCATGCTTTGCACACACATCGGATAGGAATACACACACATTTATCCAAGGACAACACGCTATAATAGGTCAAACATACATAAACAGTGATGTGGGGAAGAGAGAGACAGACAGTGACAAAGAGCTTTCCATCATGAGGCCTGTCCCACCCACCACACAGCCAATTGGCCAATATCACATGATGTGCCCGTGTCTGTCACTGTAGACATTTGAGTCTGGTAGCCCTCAGCACTGTAATGTCTGTGGTGCTTGTGATAACTATGTAACATGACAGTACAAGTCATTATTCACTTAGCAGTCATATACAGTCATGTCAAGTGTAATGTTGTGTGTGACTGAGTGTTGTGTGTGTGTTTCCAGAAGAATGGTTTATGGTCCCCATTGCCCTACTTTAGCAAGCCTGCTGATGTCAGTCACCATGAAGTACCTTTTTGGACAAGATTCAGTCCTGTAAGCTCTGCGATGCATGTAATAACTGCATAATGCTATAGTGTGATGTACAAGTTGGGTAGGAGTTCTAATTCCAGACATGGCAACTGTGAAATTCTGTGTTTGTGTGTGTAGGGATCAATGATTTTGAAGCTATTCATAGACACTACACCTCCCATTGTCTTACTTTAGCAAGGCTGATGATGTCATTCACCTTGAAATGCACCTTTGGATAAGGGCTAACCCTATAAGCTTCATGGCACATACTATAACTGTGTAATGCTATAATATGATATACTAGTTAGGTAGGAGTTCTAATCTCAGACATGGCAACTGTGAAACTCTGTGTGTGTGTTTGTGTGTGTAGGGGTCAATGCTTTTGAGGCCATTCACAGTCACTACACCTCCCATTGCCCTACTTTAGCAAGCCTGCTGATGTCAGTCACCTTGAAATACCTCCTTGGACAAGATTCAGCCCTGTAAGCTCTGTGGTGTGTGCAATAACTGTGTAATGCTATAGTGTGATGTACTAATTTGGTAGGAGTTCTAATCCCAGACATGGCAACTGTGAAATTCTGTGTGTGAGTAGGGATCAATGATTTTGAGGCCATTCATAGACACCACATCTACCATTGCCTTACTTTAGCAAGGCTGCTGATGTCATTCACCTTGAAATACACCTTTGGAAAAGTGCTAGCCCTATCATCTCCGTAGTGCAAGCCATAAATGCAGAGCAATGTAGTAGCAATAACTACACAGCTATGGGTTTGAATCACATCTGTGGCAAGTGCTTGTGTGTGTACTTCAAAGTTTTTGTCCCTATTTACAGCAACCCCCGCTCTTTAAATATACCAACTCCGAGATCACACTATAGTATGGTAAAGGGAAGATTTCCCTTACTGCATTGTAACACAGTCTCTGAGTTGGTATATTTAAAGAGCAGGGGGTGTGGGGGAGTGAAAGGGGGCTTGCCCCCCCTGCCTACAGCTGTTAGTTTTAGTTTTATTTTTTTACATATGTTCGAAGTTTTATAACTTCAAACTTTTAAAGTCGATATTTTAATATTCGAAGTTATAAAACTATGAACATATGATATAGAACCCCAGTACACATCTCAGAGCCTGACTTTAGCAGTTCTGTGGATATCATCTACCTTACAGGTATCTGTTGCGAAGCCTATACCATGTCAGGTCAGTGGTGCATGTGGTAAATGTGTAACCATAATGGTCCGTAAAGGTTGTTAGAGGTTTGAACCTCCCCCCTGACAAATGTAAATGTGTGCTAGGGTAAAATTATTTTTGGGATCTTTCACCCACTACCTCACCCAATGCCAGTATTTACAAAGGCTGGTGATGTTCCTCACCTTAGAAGTACCTTGGGACAACATCCATCTAATAAGCTCCATGGCACATGCAATAAATGCGGTACACTGTAGTAGCAATACATAGCTAGGTAGGGGTTTGAATCTCAGTACTGGCAGGTGTATGTGTGTTTGTCATCAGTATCCTGTGTGGAGGTTGCTGTGATTGTGTAATGACAGGATTCATTATGGGACAGGTTTTGCTAAATTATTATATTGAGGACCTACTGTATGTCACAATGTCCACCTTACAAGGACAACAGATGTCAAACAGCAGAGAGGCTGGTGTAGACAATCCATAGCCCTACATGCAACATAATGGATTGGTGAACAATATAGGCACCCCTTGTATTACCCAGAGAACACTATCCACCCATGTCTCATAAACAAACACACTTGGCTAGGCAACAACCACTATATTGGTAATTCCCTGCCAATTGCGCACAGATAGTAACCACGGTGTGACTGCAGTGGACTACATGCCTGTTGACCACAACACTGCCACTGACATCAGAATGTACTGTGATGTGTAACATCTCCTGACTGCGTGTGTGTTACCCAGCAAGTAAAAGGACATGTCACCCTGTTCCATTCCTACAATAGGCAAATAATTGCTTACAGTGGTCCTTTGCTATGTTCCCCACTGCATGCCTGAAACAACTGTAGAGTCTGCAAATATAACCCACAAAGGGAATATCATGCCTTATACACATGACCTGTATGGTCAGATGCCACTAACTCCACTGAATACCTGTATCATGTTGTCAATGTAGGTGCAGGCATGACCTCAGTTCCATAGCCAGGTCTCACCACATGAGGTCAGGAATGCCACATCAGATGATAACAATCTGTCCACACACCTTGCCCCAGAGACCCCAGGTACACTTCCACACATCACAGAACATGCATGTGGGACATGTGCACAACCCAGGCACTGTCCATGTTATGGAATATAGATCACATACATGGCAAGCATTGCACAGCACTGGCCACCCACAATAGTAACCCAGATGAGTGGATGGGAAATACAATACCCACCTGTGTGGACCAATCCTGGGACTACACCCCTGAGCCACACTGGTGACCATTGTCATGTGGCCTGATGCCAAGGTATTCCCTTTGCCTAGCCTTGTACAGCCTTCTGGCACAGTCAACTACTACACACCTGTGAAGCAATGAACCCATGCATGTCAGTACTGGCAAGTGTGTGTGTGTGTGTGTGTGTGTGTGTGTGTGTGTGTGTGTGTGTGTGTGTGTGTGTGTGTGTGTGTGGAGATTAATGATTTTGAAGCCATTCACACTCACACACCTCCCATTGCCCTACTGTAGCATGCCTTCTGATGTCAGTTACCTTGAAATAACCCTTTGGCCATATATCAACCTGATAAGTTCGGTGGTACATGTGATAACTGTGTAATACTGTAGTGTAGCAAACTAGTTAGCTAGGAGTTCTAATCTTGACTCTGCCAATTGTGATAATTTGTGTGATTCCCTGAGAGAGTGTACTTGTGTCTTCCTTGACACTTGTTTTTGTGGCAGTCACATGTACTACACTTCCCGTGTCCCTCCTTTATCACTATTGCTGATGTCACTCACCTTCAAAGATACCTTTAGACAGCTCTTGAACATGTAAGCTCCGTGGTGCGTGCAATAACTGCATAACAATTTAATAACAATACATAGTCAGGTAGGGGGTTGAAACTCAGTACTGGTAAGTGTGTGTTATCAGTGCCCTGTGTGGGTGTAGGCGTGATTGTGTAATGACAGGGTCCATTACAGTGTGGGATTTGCTGCATCATTATATTAAGGAGCTACATGTCCCATTGTCAACATAACAAGGCCAACATTTTCCAAACATTGTAGAGATTCTATTCGACAATCCTCTGCCATAAATGTGTAGAGCTATGTGCAATTACCATGTGGCAGTATGGATTAGTACACAATATAGACAACCATCATAATGCCCAGCTACCACTCTCCACCCATGGATCATACACAAACATGCTTGGCTCTTACTCTCCTACCCACTTCTTTTCTTACTTTGTCTCTGTCTCTCTCACTCCCTTTCTGGTGGATGTGGAGAAGTACACATGCTTTGCTTAGGCAGCAGCTTGTGTTTTGTAAATGCTCATGATCAGCTGATAGCCTGTGCATGAATTGCAGTCCCCCAATAGCTGATTGCATGTGGAACAGCTGTGGTATTATTCCTATAGCCAGTTGCATGGAAACACACTCCTATAACTAAGCACTTCATGTGGGTGTTGGGCCTTTTCCTTCAGTGTGAGCAGGACTTCATGTGGGTTTTTGACAAACAGCATCACAGAGGGTAGTTGTATATACCTCTTACAACATACACTGTGGAGACAGGTCAACAAACAGGAGGGAATGTTCCACACATGAGGACTGAATGTAAGCATTGCTCTTCTACATTTGAAGTTGTTGTGTCTTTCGGCATTTCCCGGTTAAGGGTCGCCACAGCGGAACTCTGGTCTGCTAATGATTGGGAGTAAATTTTTACGTGCCGAGTTGCCGGCCCTGACGCACAACCTTCAATGAAGGTACGCCCATTCACGCATGTCTCCACAGAGAAGACACTCTAGCTGAGAATCGAACAGGACAACGTATTACTGTGAGGCGGGTTTGTGTGGATATGGGTGTTCTGCATGATTTAATATCTGTCATGACAGTGTTAAGTGGTTGAGGAAACTCTCACCCATAGGGCTATCTGCAGACTGGCCAGTGTTTGGAGTCTTACATGTGTTGTGTTACTCACACATTTCCTATCTTGAGAAATGCAGTAGCATACTCTGAGGATTGCAGTCAGTACATGGTGACAACCATGTGAATTACTGACTTCATATCCCTCAGAAGACATATGTCACAACAAACCCTGTACCACCAGTAAATGTATGAGTTTATCACAGCAGCATCTCAATATTGGCCCTGTGTTTGTGCCTCCAGCCACAAATGTCATGCAGTAAGAGGTGCATATGTTCAGAACATCATTATTTGCTGACACATTACCTGATAACAAGCCACTGAGATATCAGACTGCTAGACATGTTATGTATAGTAGGCCTTATATTTGAGGACAAAACCTGGACATTCTGTTGTAGTGTGTAAAGTCGTGAGGTCTGTCTACTTATGGTGATTGTTGACAGAGTGTGTATTGTGAATATGTACATTGGCCTGTGTACCGACTGTGGTAGATGTCATTGTTCTTGGTCCTGTTCTATGTGATGTTGCATGCTGCTCCAGTGTATGGTACTCTATTGGCGTACATGTTTGTAGGGCCAGACCGACACATGTCCCATACCACAGTCAGGCATTGGAATACACTGTGTACTGGACCAGTATATGTAGGGTTAGTGTGTGAGTGGTACATATGAGGATGGTGTTGTTCACACAGTCCATATACTGTAATATTAAGTACGCTTACCATATGTGACTGTGGCTGTGTTCAGATTGGTTGTGGGTATGCACTTTCACACAGGTGTTGTTACTTCGTACTGTTACATGCCTGTAGAGCCTGCTATATTTGCAGGTGCATGTATATTCCTCCATAAGAAATGTAGGCTAGTGTTGTGGCATTCTGCCTGTAGTGTGCACAGTGCTTTGTGACATGCCTAGCAGCTCAGTGTATTTACCTAGTGTAATGTTATGTCCAGATTTTGTCAGATGTACTGTTGCTGGGCCACCATAACTGTTGTGTATTTCTGACAAAGCAGTGGGATGCTGTACAGATGTATGTCACTAACTAGTGAATAGTATGCAGGCTTGTAACCTCTGCTCCTCGGATATTATGTGTCAGGACAGACAGGAGTGTGTGAATGCATGAACCCTGTGAGCTTATCTAATCCAGTATTTTCGTGATATCCCCATTTACAATGGCTATAAACATCCACTTTGTCAGGCTTGGTCCACACATCTTGCACTAAGGGGTGCTGTGTATACCTCTGGACTGACCAGAGTGTGTCAGACTGTCCACATTTATTGGTCATATCTCTGCTGTATTCCACAGGATCATTACTGTGATTTGTTTGATACTGTACTATGATGATCTTATGATATCTGTCAGTAACTGATGCCGTACATGCCAATATCAGATGTGAATTCAACAACATTTCTAAGACAACCCCTGTTACAGTAGGAAAACTCTACATTTATACTTCCATTACTTACATGACATCCCCTTGCACTAGCAGATTGTAACTATAGGTGCTGAGGTATGACTCAACTACATGTTATGGACATATGTTATACT
>NC_056728.1:1240476221-1240533721 GCF_019279795.1 Protopterus annectens
GAGAGTTACATTACTCAGTTATTATGTATTTCAAACACCTAACTGCTATATGAAATGGCATATACAAGTGAAATGGTACACAAATAAACATTTCTATGTATGCAAACTTGTATGTCGTGTCATATCCTTTGACTTGTCTGTGGGTATATGTTTCATGCAGTAATTGTCTTTTGTATGAAAGAATGAAACACTGTCCATTGTAAAAGATGGCAACTGTAGGAATACTGGCTGTTTGATATGCTGTGCACCCTCTAAATATATATCTTCTTAGACATATCTATAAGTAATAATGTATGTATATGTGTATGTATGTATATATACATATATATGTATATACATGTGTGTGTATGTATATATATATATGTGTGTGTGTGTGTGTGTGTGTGTGTGTCTGTATGTCTCATTGGAATGTTTACTGCTTCCACATTGTACATTCCCTATGGTACATAGACTGTTCTGCATGATATGTTATTGATATCATCCTGACATCGTACAGCTGAGATAGATTAACTTGTTGTGGCTATGTTGTGTATGGTTCTGGGTATGAGACTTGCAAGTGTTGGTTATTGTGTTGCAAGGCGAATCTGTTCAGCTGTGGAGGAGGGGATGATATCAGTAATTACAAGAGGTACTTATTTTGAGCCCCTTCACCCCCCTTAATGGTGCCTTTGGTCATATATTTTTTGTTGTGTTTTTTCATATATATCTATATTTATATGGGTCTTGTACACTTCCCCATATGGCCGTTTCACTGAAACTGAAATGGCCGGGCATACTTTCGCGAAAGTGCTTTTCACCGAAAAAGCACCTTCACGGAAGTATGCTGAAAAGTAAGGGAAATTGTGGAGGAATGGCTGTTGCTGAGATAGTACTACAGTGAGGATAAGGGAATATTCCGTTTTCTCCACTGTAGTGTGATCTCGGAGTGAGAATATAAAAACAGGGGGGGGGTGTAGGTGAGCACAGCCCCCCACATGGGGAGTGCAGGGGGGCTTGCCCCCCTGCGTAATCATTAGTTGTATTTTTTTGTTTTTGTTGTTTTTTTTTACTTTTTGAGGGACTTTAGCGAAAGTGCTTTTTCGGTAAAAAGCACTTTCGCTAAAGTGTGTTCGGTAGATGTGGTTTTGGACTATTGAACTTTCATTCAATAGTCCTTCACCCATCTAGATATATATATATATAGATATATATATATATATATATATATATATATATATATATATATAAATATGTATATACATCAATATATCTTTGTGTGTGTGTGTGTGTGTGTGTGTGTGTGTATATATATATATATATATATATATATATATATATATATATAATACATCTACATACATAAATACATGTCCCCTACTGTTGAATGACTGTGCTGAATGATATGTTTGAGAAAACATCAGATTTATTTACATCTGAAATGGCTTAGTGGTAAATTACTTTATAGTGTGCAGGGTCTTATGTTTGAGAGATGCAAAGGCTGCTTATTTTGTTGCTGGGCAGAAAAGGGGCTGTTGGAGACAGAGTGATTGAGGCACTTTAAAGCAGTTGTAAATGGGTTTCTGCAGGTTTGCGCAGAGCTAACCAATGCTTATATGAGCTTAGCTTCAGTTACGCTCGTTTATAGCTGCTTATAGCCGCTTACGGCTGCTTAAACCCACACTAATTTCAAATAAAGAAAAGAAAAAAGGGAGATAGGAAAGTGGTGAAACTGGGGCAAGCAGGGGGACAGACAAGAGGAGAAACAAGTAGGGATGTGCAGGACAGATATAGGAAAGGACCTTAGCTCTGCATTTCTCTGGCAGCAACACTTGCTTTCAGTGTGGGCAATTTAGAATTTGGAGCCTTACACCTTACAAGGAGGTGTGTAGGCATCATAAAATATGGATGATTGGTAGGGTTAGATTGTGTGCTGGGTACATGTCTCTGGGCAAATCCCAGAGCTATGTATGGAAAGTGATGTTTTTGTGGGACAGATGCCCTTTTTAAGGTGAGAGTGGGATGTTAAGAAAGGATTATTAATAAGTATGGTGAGGGATGTTTGGTAGAAGAGGTTGCATTTGCAGACAGACAAGATGGACAAGACATCAGACAAGGGCGGTGTATGACACATGGGGGTAAAAACCTTGACGGGGAGGGTGGTTGGGAATCTGATGCTCATGTGCCCCCAGATGGTAGTAGTGGCACTGATGTTCCCACCCAATGGCAGTCACCACTACTCCTTTACAGCCCCAAAGGTGGCTGTGCTGGGCTGGGGGGGCGTCTGCTCCTCTAGCTGCAACAGCCTGCCCTCCACATGGTGCAGGCGGTCATCCATCTCTGTCTGGAGGACACTTCACACCATGCCACAGACCTTGTCCCAGGTGACAATATCCTCACTTCGCCCACTTGCAGGAGGGGTGAGCTCCATCCCCTGCAACGGTTCCACCAGAGGGTGGTGGAGGACCAGCAGATGAGCGAGGTCTGGGTTGGGTACCAGACGTGCTCGAACCCGGTGCCTCAGCCAGGTGGGGAGGAAGATGCATATCCACTGTGATCTGCCTTCCCATATGTGCTATGGTGTGGAAATTAACAATGAATATTGGTTAGTCATGCACAACACATTACAACATTAGTCAAAATAGCATGCATGGATATTTCCATTTACCCAAAATAGTGCAATTATAACAGTGCCATAGTAAACACAACCCATGCATATATAGAATGGCATTCAGGGTTGCAACAGCATGCCAGTTAGTGGTATGTCAGGCAGGCAATAAGATGATTATTCAACAGGGAATATTAGTATGCACACAGTTTAAACAATGATAAACCAAATGGAACAATGGTCCCAACAGTAGAGGTTTGTTTAGGAACATACCCATGTTGGTTTCAGTGTAATGGTTGGATCATTTGAGTGGTGGGGGAAGGGAACAGATTCAACTGACAACTGTTATCAAGTATATTTGTCAGTACACTACTATTCACTACTCTAAATTCTGGCCAGACTTACACTCTGCCTGGGCCATGGGGCTGCTACAGCACATCAACAGCTGTAGATATCAACAGAGCAATTGTACCCTTGTTTTAGTTATACACATCAGACCTGTTTCTATACCAATTTCTTTACTTGTGGGCCTGTGCAGATGAACTGTGTGCACATTACATTGCTGTTTCTACAAATATTTCAGATTCACATATTAGTTGCAAGCCCTGGGTGTGTGTTGCATCTTTCACAAACATCTACTGTGACATTCTCTGTGTGCAGGTTTTTTGGCAACTGGGGAAACTATCTGTGACAGCGTGACACTTGAGGGGTTTGTCTGGGAATACTGCAGAGCGTGGATGTATAGCTTGCATCTATTTGTAGGACTGGGGCTGATCAAAACAGCAATTGTACACCTTTCATAGTTATTCACATCATACTAGTATCTCTATTCAGATTTCTTTACCTGTGTGCCCTGTATGGAAAATGTATGTGTTGCAGTACATTATTTTTTTCTATTCAGATTGCAGTTTACAACTGTAGAGCCAGACTGAGATGTTAGTGACGGTCCCTGGATTCGAACCGTGCTGTGTGTGAAAAATTTAACAACAGGCCTAGTCCTTATCAGACTGAGCTACTGGGGAGGTGTTGTGTGTTGCTTGTGGCATTTCTATCTAGCACATATCTTTGTGCTCAGTACTTTTATTATGACATGTTGCATTATTTGTTTCCCATTTTCAGTACAAATTATGCATACACAACAGACATTGGTGTCACTGTTTGTAAAATGTGCACATTAGCTGGATTGCACATTTGACTGTTTTACAACTACATACTGCAATTTAGATTCATGATTACACAGTGTAGGTTTTAAGTCTGCACCTGTTTGCCTTATACATTTCTCAGTACATTCACAGATACATATGCCTGAAATTGAAAGGTTGACACAGGACAATGCTGGCAGACAAACAAGTAAAACACATTCTGATGGGAATATGTACTGTTGATTTTTTCCAGTTATTTGATATGCCCATTCTAAAGTATACAGACAAGCAGTGCTAAACCAGTTCATCTCAGTTAATGCATTCTGCAGGACATAGACATTTCTATTTATCAGGTACAAGTGAGATGACACACACCAGTGTTTGGGATCATCTTTATTAGTTTTGACATACATATCTGTGTATGACTCAGAAATCCACAATTACTATTCCTGCGTGATCTGCACAGGGGAATGCTTTTCATTTCTAACTGTTACAGTAGCCCTGACATGGCACTTTCTTGGCAGGTTCACTCAGACACACTCATACATATTCTAATATTCCTCTTCTGCATATTGTACCTTGTTTGCTACTGATATTTGTATTACACAGCAGCTGTGAATACGTCATTGTAACACTGGCAGCCTGACACAGGCATTTATTCCTGACTTTTACAGCACAGTTATATATACAGGCAGTACTGCCATTACTATAATTTTGATTTCTTACTGCTAATAGTAGGGGGTATTCTGTGCTCACCATACTGCCGATGCAGCCGGACCAGTCACTGGGCGTGAGCCTCCACTTTCTGGGACCTCTCTACAGCAGCTGTATGGGGAGACATCACACCTGTACAGTCACAAGTTGAACTTTTTCCATACTTATTTAGAGATACATAAGACTGCATACTTACAGAGAGGTGGGACATCCTGCGCTCAGGCTTCTTGGATCCACTGGTCCAAGAGTGCACCCCTCCTCCTCTTCAGGTCATTATGGTGATGATGTACCTGCTCACCACTCCGAGGTATGCAAGTGGCACTGGTGAGATCACCTGCAAGCTGGTCCCAGGCCTCCACTTTGTACTGCGAGCCCTGGTACTGGCCCTGCATCAGCCTGCCATCATTGTTTTTAACTAGGAGCCCAACCATGACCCTGGACTCCTGGATGCCCCAACGTTGCGCTCGGAAGCTGACACCTTCACCAGTGCCAGACATTTTGCTCCTGCTGTGTGCATTCCCAAATGGTTATGGCTGTATTCCCACCTGTGCAGTTTAAATATGGCAGTTTTCCTGCACTTTTTCTTGATTGGCTGGTTTTAATATGCTGCACTATGCTTAGCTCTGTGCAAATCTGCATAGCAATTCTTACACCAGTTAAGCAGAGCTGACAGCAGGTAAGCAATGCTTACACTAGCAAAGCATTGGTTAAATCTATTTTTTTTCATTAAATTTATAAATTATTTTTTACCTTTATATTTTACATATTCCCACCCCTACTGTGCTATATGTGAGCCATATGATTGATATCTATCATTCAAATTCCTTAAACGTTTATTAAATAATTTGGCAGGGGGGATTTGAACTGAGCATGTTCTACATGCTATACCATGGCAGTACCACTATGCTACAGCAGCTTGATGACGCTTCCTATCACAATAGCACTTGTCTATCATTTTCAGGATTTCAGCCAGGCTAAGCATAGAGGTGCGCCGCACAAACAAGCTGTGCGATGCTTAAACTTTGCATTTATTTCATGAAAAAAAATATTGTTACATTTTTTTTATTTTCTATTCCTTTCCTCTTGCCCTACTACTTCCATGCATGTAGGGCAAGAGTGCATACATTTGGTGGTGTGCACTTGAAGGCTGCTGCCTTCTAGGTGTTTGTGTTTTTTATTTTTATTTTTTTTTTCAGTGTCCACGGACACTGAAATGTTAGCTATTTGCATTTCAGTGTCTCTGGACACTGGTTTACTATATAATATTAGAGCCAGTCTCTAATATTGTATAGTGTGTTTCAGGTGCAGGCACTGCTGGCACACGCCCCCTGCGCTCACTCCTGGTTCATGTCCGTTTAGTTTAGATAGCAGCGTGTCTTCGTGTATATGCAAGGTGCGCTGCTATCCTAAACAGACATGAACCACTCCGTGCAAGAATAGCCTTATTCTTGCATGGAACTTCGTGAATCCAGGGGTTAAAGAATTCAGTGATGCATATGAAATGGACATTAGAAATAACATCGGGGCAAAACCTAAGTTCTGCAATTTCGAATGCAAGAAAAGGGAAGCACTAAAGGAACTGTGCAACAACAAAATCATCAGAATAATGAAAGATGACAAAGGCAGCACATTAGTTATAATGGATACAGACAAGTATTCAAAGACCATTAAAGACATGTTGGCAGACCTAAGTTGCTATGAACCTGTCAGTGAGAAATTAATTCTAAACCATTTCTCAAAAATTGATTCTACTTTACTTGACGAACGTCAAAAACATTAACAATGACACTTATATGTTTTTTAAGATGGAACATCCTAAAATTACTAGTCTTTTTGGCATTCCTAAGATCCATTAGGATAAAAAAAATGGCCACTTAGACCTATAGTGGCAGCTGATTTTTATAAAACCAAGGCATTGTTAGTGTTCCAAGACTATGTACTGATCCCCATTGTCCAGGGGTCAGAATACAATCTAAAAGAGTCCTGGCACTTGTTAGAATTATTAGCCAAGATAAAGCCCAATGTTAATGATTGACTATTATACAATGATTGGTCATTAGCATTCAAAAACAAGCACACTGATTGGCCATCCCAACCAGCGTGCCTGTTGTAAATCCCACAATATACCAACAGAAAAAGGTCCAGTCACTTGGACTTCTTTCCATTGGTATATTGTTTAAATTTTATTTTTATTTTTTAAAAAATAAAAATTAAATCTTTAGCCCTGACTCCGGACATACCAGAGAGGCAGCTTGGACAAAATACTAGGGAAATCAGGTACATTATTTAAAATTAAACACACGTACCTGATATCCAGTGTAATTCTTCCATGCTATCTCTCTCCTACCCCTAAACTGCCCTAAAGTTTTTTTAATTAAAAAACAAAAGAAAACAAAAACAGAGTAATGGAGACTTTCTCTTCTCTCTTGCTTCTGTTTCAAAGCATTGATGTACTGGGTATGGTTGGGATGCAAGTCCCATATGGATGCACAGTACATCAATACAAGGAAGCAGTATACCACCAGCCACAGAAAAACAATAATGCACCGTTATACAAAGACATTATTTAAGAAAAGTAAGTATTTTTTTCTTAAATAATGTCATTGTATAATAGCAATAACCGACTCTGTGGTTGTGTTATATTGAAATTTACCCATGGTTGGCTTTATTTAATCACTCGGGCTTTGCCCTTGTGATTAAACCACACCAACCATGGGTAAATCTTCAATATACTACAGTGACATCATCGGTTATTGTTATATTATATAATGACTGGCGGGTAATATTCAAAAAGGAGCATGCTGATTAGTCAGCCCAACCAGTGTGCCCATTGTAAATCCGAGAATATACCAATGGAAAAAGGTCCAGTTGCCTGGACATTTTTCCGTTAGTATGTCTCATAAAATGTTTACTTTTCTTTCTTTTTTTTTAATAAATTTAGAAAACTGAAGACCTCAAATGAACTGGGGAGATGATGCAGAGAAAAATAAGTGGGTAATCAGGTACATTCTGCAAAACTAAAGAAATGTACCTGATTATCCTTCTATTTTCTTTGTCCCGACTGTCCTGAATGTTAAAAGTCTCCCGGTTTCTTTTTTTCTTTTAATTAAATAAATAAATAAATAAATAAGCAATGGAAATCTTCCTTTCTCTGTTGCTTCCTTTGCACAGCACTGATGTACTGTGTAAGCATGGGAATGCAAGTCCCATACGCTTGAGCAGTACATCAGAAAAGCTCCAGCATACCGTAAAAACATGGAAGGGCACCACAGCGGCACAACAGAGGCATTATTTAAGAAAAGTAAGTATTGTTTTCTTAAATAATGTCATTGTATAATAGCAATAAACAACTCCATGGTGTGGTATATTAAAGATTTACTCACTGACTAATCAGCATGCTCCTTTTATTTAATCACTTGTGCTTCGACCTCATGAGTAAACCACACCAACCATGGGTACATCTTCAATATACCACAACAACGTCATTGGTTATTGCTATATTATATGGTATTGATGTAACTTCATTATATACATGTATTCCACACCACACAGGAATAGAATTTACAAGAGAGTACGTAGCTAGGTTTAACACTTTGGAAAATTATTTTATTAACGCACTGTGTACACTACTGGACATAGTGTTAAAAATATTTTTTTCAGTTTGATAAACTTTATAAGCAAATTTCTGGAGTTGCAATGGGAGTTGGATGGCTCCAGTGTATGCCAATTTAGTTATGACTGCAAGGGACCAAATCCATCTCAAAGCTCAACCCCTTTTTGGCAAAGTGATATTCTACAGGCTCTTTATCGATGACCTGTTTTTCTTATGGAAGGGGACAGAAGCACAGTTTTTACATTTCTTTGAGCTGCTAAACAATTCCACTATTTTTGTAATTCACTGTCAGTGATATTGAAAAAGAAATGCACTGTCTTGATATCAAGGTAAAAGTGGAAAATACTAGTGGAAAACTTAATAGCAGAATATACAGGAATGACATATTTATTAATCACTACCAGTACAAACTGAGTCAGCACCCTTTCCATATGAAAAGAAATGTTATAAAAGGGAAGTTCATAAAATTAAACAGACTCACTAGTGAGGAATGATTCCCCTTCATATGACTGAAACTACAAAAGCCTGAAACTTCAAAAGCCTGAAAAGTCAAAAGCCTGAAATTCAAAAGTCTGAAACTCAAAAGCCTGAAAACACAAAAAATACATATACTGACTTTAAACAACAGAAAACTTATTAATTTCCACTAAGTATAAACAGGGGGGCAAGCCCCCTGCACTCCCCATGTGGTGTAATGAAGTGCAATCCTGAAGTTGATATATTTAAGCAGCAGGGGTTGTGGGGGGTGCAGCCCCCCACATGGGGTGTGCAGGGGGGCTTGCCCCACTGCTTATACTTAGTGGAAATTAATATGGTTTCTGTTGTTTAGTCAGTATATGTATTTTTTGTGTTTTCAGGCTTTTGACTTTTTAGGCTTTTGACTTTTCAGGCTTTTGTTTTCAGGCTTATGAGTTTCAGGCTTATGTGAATTCAGTCATGTGAAGGGGAACCGTGAGGAACACATTTTTCAGAAGAAGTAATACATCTAACTAAGTTATTCACTGAAAGAGGTTATAAAACAGAACATATAACCCAAATAGTCCAGGAGGTTAAACAAATAAGAACCACTAAGGTTAAACCTATATTAAGGAATTATACTGGACATAAAGAGATAAAAGAAAAAGAACAAAATTCAGACACCAAGAGGTCATTTAAGAATGCCTTTCCATTACCTACAACAACTCAGACAAAGTATTTTAAAGAATAATTGGAAAATTATTCAAGGTAACAGTGAAATGGCAGAAACTTTAGGACCAAAACCACCATTCACATATATAAAATCTGCTAACATAAAAAATGTATTAGAGGGACAAATCAGTATGCCTTTTCTGAAATATTGCTATTTTGTCAGCAATAGTTCAAGTGTTTTACTTAAGGCATTAAATAGGATCACCACAGCAAGACAAAGATATAATTGTAATTCATGTGGAGTGGTTTAATTAGCATGCTGCTCTGTTCCGGTTTCTATACTGGAAAAACTGTCAGGAAGTTAGCTAAGAGAATTTATAAACATATTCTAGCTATCAGGAAGAAAGATGAAAATAATGCCTTAGCTAAGCATTGTTTAGAATGTCCAGACTTTAGAAAATGTGATTTTTTTTTGTTCTTGATAGTGTAAATGTGAGCAGCTTAAGTGGTAATTATAATACACTACTTGAATGTAAAGAAGCTGAATGGCAAATTCAGCTAGGTGCCAATAAAAGACCAAGACTCAATGAGTTTAGAAACTTAATTTTTTTTTTATTAGCACAGAAATTGTAGAACATTATATTTTCAGCATGTAAGGGTAAATGATGTTGAAATAAAAGTTTTTTACACTTAAAATGTTAAGTATGTAGGGAGTTGTGGTTATCCTGATATACTGGTAATCACATCTACTAACAAGCAGAAGTTCCTGGGTTCGATCCAGGATAGTTTCTTTAAGAGACTTTTTTCATTGAAGCTTTTTCATTGATGAAATGTTTCACACCCATAGGTTCTAGTAAACATGTGACTGTGGGAATTGATTTTATTCATAGGTTAAATATGATTGGATGTAATTCATGTGATTTTAAAAGCCTTCCTTTTTTAACTGGTGAAGTGAAATGTTCAGCCATTTAAATCATTGTTTCTGAGGAAGTCTTATTAAAAGTAAAAGGACGAAAGCACTAAAAATATATCTCCATTTGTGACTGACATTTCAGTATTTCAGTGTGATCATCCACAATAATCTATACAATGATTCAGACCCACATATATCCACATAATATTCACACTGCCATATTGCATAACATTTTGAGCTACTAAACATACTGCCATAATACAGAATAAGGTTTACAGATCCATATATCTTGTAATTGCATTGTATCCACATCATAAAGAAGTACTGTGGGATGTTTTTAGGATCTTGTGGATAATGGAGACTTGCATAGTCATCAGACAGTTAAGTGCTATACATGTTAGTGCACCAAGTGCATACCAGATGTGAAAAAAGCTGCAATGCATGACTTACAAAACAAGTATACATCTCACAACTATGTTATGAAATAAGAAATACAGAACTGGCAAAATAATATCATAAAGAGTGTACACTGGGATTCCAACCAACATGTGGATGAAACATTCACACTGGCATACAGTTTAACATTTTGAGCTAATGGACTGTGCACCTCCTTTAATGTTGTAAAAATGTGTGCAATAATAATGGAATCCACAGACATGGAGAGGGCATGACAGCACTGGCTGCACAGCATGACAGTGTGATATCTGTCACATTCTCCATTAAAAGCCTTGATGTGGCAGTGCTACAGCAGTGGTGTAGTACTAACCAGGTGTTAAGTGCTTTAACTGTATTGAGCAGATTACCTCCAGTGGGAACAGGCAGACCCCCTGTCATTAGACCCACACTCAGCCATCAGACTTCAATATCTGTACCTCAATGCGCATGCACATCTGGTGTTGATCACTCCACTGTGAGCTTAGATATCACATCCAGATGGTAACATCACAGTCATGTTCCTTTCCACACTGTGTCCCCACATGCTAGTATCACCACATCCAGCTCCTTAGTAGAGCAGCATGGGACGAGTATTTCCTGATGTGACAGGGCAGACAGGACAGCAGTGGGAGCTGTCAGCCTGAGCACCCTAGACTGCATTAGAGTCACACTGACAGTTGATCCAGTGTGCAGCCTCTTGTGTCATTCTGACCCTGTGTTAATGATGACCACTGTGGTAACTACTGACAAAGTAATCTATAGGTGTGTTCAAATGTCTGACTGCAGGATTTTCTGATCATATATCTGACCTGCATAACTAGCTTCAATGCGTGATATGTATTACCTCTTCAGCAGTGGTATATGTTAGTACTGATATTGTCAAGAGTAAAGCAATATGTGGGATTGTGCTTTCATGTTTGCATCATTTGCTAGCGGTAGATGAGTGCTGTTTACATTATACTTTTCCTTGTAGTCTGCTATTTCCACATGCACAGCCATGCCTCTGTATGCATACCTGTATCACTTGTGGCATTTTAATATGGTACTGCACACGCCTCACCCTCAGCACTCACTGTAGTTCTGTGTACCTGTTTCCATTTTCAGTCACCATGCTGTTGCTGACTAGGAGTAGAGGATCCATATATTTGCATTTCAACATATTGACTTGTGTTTTGTGTCTTTATTTTTTTTTGTGCTGTCCCTCATCTTTTTAAAGATGCTGGGAGCACACATATTTGTTTCTTTATTTTAGTCTCAGTGATTTTGTGATTGGATGAAAGGGTAGATGTGTACATCCTTTTCTTTATATGTTTAAAAGGGAACCCTACATGAGTGGACACAAGCACAGCAGCCATATTGCTACAGTTCAACTTACTGACTTATGTTTTAGGTCTTTATTGTTTGTGTGCTCTCCTTTATCTTTTTAAAGATGTTGGGATTATACATTTTTTTTATTTTATTTTTAGTCTGTGTGATTCTTTGTTTCGACTAAGTGGTGGGAGTGTTCTTCCTTTCCTCTGTATGTTTTAAAGGGAACCCTACACAAGCAGATGTGACTAGGGTGGTCTTGCATCATTGCAGCATCATGAAGACTCACTTGAGTTATTGACTGATTGAATGCAAATGAAATCTGGCACTACCTTATATGTTTGTTCTGAATACATTTTTGTATAATTGCAGGCATTTGCATTTATTATTACTGATTTCTAATTTGCTGACAGATAATTTTGAGTTATTTTATATTTTGGGTCATTAGATAATTCTTGTTTGTATACTGACTGTGATGAACTCTAAATTGATATGTGCTGGATGACTTTATTTAAAGACATAGCACAACAGTGTTAATTTAGAAAGTGGTGTTACTTCTGCTGCTGTTTTGGAAGATAACACTTTTGTTAACCCTAAGATTGATATTAACTTTTCTGATCCTAATCAAAGCCTAGTAAATCTTTATCCTGAAGTACTTATTGGTAATAAGAAGAATTCAGTTTAGTGTGTTGTTCATTCTTCTGAAAAATCTTTGAAACAGTGGATTCAACTAATGATTGTTATACAATTCTATTCAAAGTTATTGGCAGAAAGAAAGAACATTAGTAGTAAGGAGTCTGATAAGCCTGTTGATTGTTTAACCAATGTCAGTTATGACTCTGTACTTTCATTAACTGAGGAGAATGTCATTAGAGAACCTTCAACAAATAATGATACAACAATTCAAGCCCATAATTTAGCCGTGGATTCGAGTAATAGAACTTTTCTTTCTACTGAATCTTTTGTTTTAGATCAGGCTGTTCTGATGCAGTCATTGTATGATGTAACTAAAGTAGAGGATGAAAGTTCCTTTATGGTAAATCAGCAGGTGATATAATTGGCAATGGTTTAATACATTTTGACAGTAATGATCACACTTTAGTGTTAAGTGACTCCATTCTGAAGTTGGTAATTAAGCATTTAAATAGAATAGATAAATGTTTTGACAGTTTCTGCATTACTTCAACTAAAGTTAGTAGATATTCATCATTTTTTGCCCAAATTATGATCAGTTAAACCAAATTACAGGATTATGGTCATTCATGCTGCTATTAATGATTTGAAAAAGTGTACATCTTATCATATGAAAAATGCATTTCTTTTATTGGAATACTTAGAGACTCATCATATCATTTTTATACTTAGTGAAATTATTCCTTCACCATCTTGGACTGATTATGTGTTTACATAGGCTCATATTTATAATTCCTGGTTGCATCAGTTTATGTTAGATTATCACATGAAGTTGATATCTTACTCGGAAGATTGTGTTTTAGATTACAGATTATTTTCTACAGATTTACTACACTTAAATGACTATAGGACTTCATACATTGCTAATAAAATAAATGAAACATTTGCACTTTTTTAAGAAAGAGGTATGAAACCAATATATTTTATACATCAAAAAACTTGACTAACAGTGGCATAAAGTGCTTTTACTGTAATGCTAGAAGTTAAGGCAATAAACCTTATGAATTAGTTGGTCTCAGTATTCCTTGAAAAACACCAAGTCATTGCTATTGCTGAACCTGGCTATTCTTTCAATTTTCAAATGATGACATGATTAAATACGAATGTGTTAGGCCTACTCTTCATGGAGGATGTGTAATGTTATGGGTTTATAATTATATTCCATCATGCTTATTAAGCTTGATGACTGAGACTGAAATAATTTTTATTCAGCTGTCTGGTAAACATTACAGTAAACCATTAGTGATTGTATTGAGCTATAGACCTCCAAATATAAGTAGCAAGATCCATTGCAACTTCTTAAATAATTTTAACTTTGGTTTGAATAAAAAAGCTAATATTATTCTACTAGGAAACTTTAACTAACCAAATATTGATTGGTCATCAATGTCTTCAGATTCCATTTGCAATAGGGAATTTGTGGATATTCTTGCTTTCTATAGATTGAATTAATTGATTTCCTCTGTTACCACAGGACTAAATATATAAGATATTGTTGCTGTCAATGTTTTGGATACTGTCTATTAAGTGGAAATGTTTTTTTCCTTGGGGGAAGGCTGATCATAATGCTATTTCTTTTATTTTAGCATCTGCTTCTCAAGGTCAATCATGTGAGGCTAAGTACATTTTTAAATACACAGACTATGCTGTGTATGATCCAATAATTCAGACAAATTTGTTTATTTTTTTATCAAATTCCCATTCTGAATATGGTTATTCCATACTTCAAAATATACACGTTTCTTGCTTTTTGCAAGTCTCCAACTCTATTAAGCTTAACTTTTAGAGGGCTCCCTCATGGTCTAAGTCAGTTAATAAACTATATAGATGTGAAAACCAAGCTTATAGAGTGGTATTGAATATTCCAACTGTTGTTAATAAATGTAAATTTAACAAAGTGTGTACACTTTTGAAATATGAAATGAAATCTAAGGAAGACTATGAATATAAATTTATTAGTGTCATATCCAGCAAAAAGGATTTTTATATGTCTATTAATTCTATTAGCAATAGAATTTCATCAGTACATTCTGTCAGATTAGATAATTGGATAACATGGGATCTGAATATCAGTGAATCTAATCATTATTTTTTTTTACATTTTAATTCAAAATAATGATTTAGATAAATGTTATCTAATTAATTCTGTATCTTGGGTATGTACAACAATTATTTGGACACTAAACACCATTAAGAGATCTGCCTGTATGGGTCCTGATTTACTTCCATGCTACTTACTACTTAGAGCGAAGGAAGTTTTATCTCCTGTTTATATGAAATATTTAATACTTTGTTAATTAATAGATGTGTACTGAATTCTTGAAAACTGCCATGTGTTGTCCCAATTTATTAAAATGGAGATAAATATATCATAAATAACTATAGGTCTATTAGTCTTACTTCTTTATTAGAGAAAATATTTAAAAGATGCTTTATTGAGTTACTGAAAAACATTAGTTTTAGCCTGGATATTAGAGATTTGGATCTGCATGAGTTCATTAAAGGTAGAATTACCCAGAGTAGAAGCAAACAGAAGCAAGAAAGAGAAACTCTCCTGTGACTGCCAAAGGTGGTTTCAAAAACTAAGCAAAAGGTCTGTGTAAAAACTGAAACACACCACCAAAGGCTACTAAAAATTATGCTCTTCAGAATAAAATACAAACTTTAATTGTTAAGACTTAAAATGAGATGTGAAGCAATAAAACGAAACCCTTGTTGATTTGTATATGATACACACTTTCAGCTAAAACCCTTCTCAGATCATGATCATTAAGTCTTAACAATTAAAGTTTTTATTTTATTCTGAAGAGCATAATTTTCGTAGCCTGTGGTAGTGTGTTTCAGTTTTTACACAGACCCAGATTGATTTAAAAGGTTTTTATGATCAAGTCACTGTGGATCTACATATGGGATTAACACTATGATATTTTTCCTGGACTTGGCTAAGGTCTTTGACAAGGTATGTCATGAAGTTATTAGAGAGTTTCTTTTAAAATCAGATATCAGTTGTTATATAGTTAAATGGATAATGTCCCAATTATACGACAGGAAACAAAGACTTAGGATAAAAATGTTTATTCTATATGTTTGTTAAACCTGGAGTTCCTTTGTGTTCTGTATTGACACCTTTCTCTTTAACAGAGTTTTTTTTTTCTATACCTGAAAATGAAAAATTTGTGGAATTTAAATAAGCAGATGATTTAAGATCAGGTTTATACTACAAAAGAGATTTGATTCTGTTCTTCTTAACAGCTATTAATCTAGTTTGAACAACTGGGCCCTTGAAGTTGGTCTTACATTCAGTATGAATAAATGTAAAATAATGTATTTTTCCAATAAGATTCTATGGTATTTACTTATCATCTGTAGAACTTCAGGTGAGTTACCTCTTATCGAGATTTGGTTATGCATGTTTCTTCCAACTTAACTTTTAAATGACATGTTGCTGAAGTTTTTGCCAGGACTATTAAGTATATTGGTTTTCTGTTAAAAAAATCCTACTATAAGAAATTAATTGTATCTATATGAACTATTTAAAACTTATATACTTCCATTATTATACACGATATCACATTTGGCATATCTACATTTATATGGATCCCTATCAGTTGACTGAGTTTTCAGAAACTCGAAAGTCATATTGGCTAGATGATATGATCGAATATCTGAAAACTCAAAGCTTTTGAATGGAGATCATGGTACAGTGAGGATCAGGAAATTTAATGTTTTCCTCAATGTGGTGTGATCTTGCAGTTATTAAATAAATTTCAGGGGGTGTGGGGGGGTGCAAGGGGGCTGCCCCCCCACAAAAATGTAAAAACAAGATAGATGTTTATGTTTTTTTAATGTTCGGGTTTTCAGAAATTCGATCATATCATCTCACTGATGTGAATTTTGAGTTTCTGAAAACCTCGATCAACTGACATAGATCCATATATATATACAAATATGCATATATACATATATAAATATATATCTTTATATATATATATATATATATATATATATATATATATATACGGTTTACTATCACAATGCCGACATACACTTGCACGGCTATGAAGTATTCGAACAACAGATGTTCAAATACTTCATATTGCGGCAGGTGATGTGAGCAAATGTTGCCATTGCGAATGGACTGTGCATTCGCAATTCCAATGTTCGCTCATGGGAGCAGATCACGGTACAGTGCGGTTAGGGAAATACATCCCTTTCCTCACTGTAGTGCGATCTCGGAGTTGGAATATTAAGTTAGGGGGTGTGTGGGGGCACAGCCCCCCACGGGGGAGGTGCAGGGGGGCACAGCCCCCCCTGCATAACTGTGTGTTTAGGTTAGGTAGATAGGTGCTTATGGGAAGGGTGGGCGTGCTGTGTATTGCCGTAAATGTTGCAAGCGACATTTTCGACAATACACCCTTGTTTTCGAGGTTAGGTTGATTCGGAAATGTTTATTTCTGATTTAAAAATTCGAAAATACAGACATGATTTTTTTTGATTTTCGAATTAATGATAGTAAACCTATATATACATATACACACACACACATATATATATATATATATATAAAATATATATGTATATATACATATATATATATATATATATATATATATATATATATATATATATATATATATATATATATATATATATATATATGTATATTATATATATAATATATATATATATTTTTTATATATATATATATATATATGTATATATATATATATATATATATATATATATATATATATATATATATATATATATAAAAATGTATATATGTATATATGTGTGTGTGTGTGTGTGTGTGTAAGGGAGCACTACAGAATCCTGAAAGCCCAAAATCCTGAGACCATTTTGAGTTTTCAGTATTTTGAACTTTCAGGATTTTGGTCTTCAGGATTTTTAGCTTTCAGGATTCTGTAGCAATCCCGTGTGTATACATATGTGTGTATGGGTGTGGGTATATATAGATAGATATAGATATATATATTTATATATAGTTATGTTGCTGTATCCCCACCATTGATGTAAGTTGCATATCTGTTGTGTGATTACTGTCATTGATGGTCTGCATGTTTGCACATATAGTACCTGGAAGTGACTCATTTTTCAGTGATAAAATGGGCAAGTGGTGCAGCACTAGTTTTGTAAGGCCCTTGTTTTTGGGGTTTATATTTGCTGATACATTGTCGTACACTTCTTGGACCTAGATGTCATGTGTTAGTGGCTGTCTGCAAAGTAACGTACCATGCTATTTATCCATATGATGATATCCTACCTGTCCAATGACAACTTTGGTTGTGCACTCCTCCTAAATCCCACACATGTGCCTGTGTGTTCCTTTTTGGTGACAAGTCTTGCAGACAGTCATCCTACATTGATGATTCCTCTCAGTATTTTGTATATGTTCTTAATGGAATATCTTAAGCTTATGTTATGTATGATGCTCAGTGTGGACATCTAATGGGTTATTTCTTTTAGCTGTGACCTGTGCTGCTGTTGTGGGACAAAACGTGAACATCACGTTTACTTTTACACAAGCAAATGCTCAATGGTGTTTTGTGTCACTGTGCATGATCTATTGAATGTGCCCTCAGCAGGCTGTGATGGGCCTGTATATGGTTTCATTAGCCATGGCTCCATTAGATAAACACAGTCACCTGTTTGTGGTAAGAAGGGAACACATATGTTGTCCTCATGCTTACTGTTGATGGTTATGGATTCTGATTACATCATAGCTATGGTTCTGTACATGTCAGTAGTAGTAGTAGTCACTCATTTATTTCACTACGCTGGAAAGCAGCCCTCAAACTAGGGCATGTTGCCATGATATTTATAATGAGGTCATCTGCTGAGCGCACCACCTGGCCACCCATTTCTGTTCATGTACAATTCTGAATTTGCTACAGCAGGTGATTTAATAGGAATGTTGGTGCAGTCTATTGTACTGAGGACATGGGGGAAGTTGGCTATACCATAGAACTGTCACATGGCAGTTCTTAGCTCCATGACTGAGGATGGGAAGTAGATATGCTCACATCTTGTTGCTCATTGCTGTTGGGAAATGTGAGATTATGTGACTGGGAGCTGCCTGGGACACTGCTATGGCATCTCCCATATGTCACTGATGCAGGTATGGGTTTTTCTCGCAAAGTACATGCATAGGAACACATAATGCACCAGCTTGCTGTCTAATAGGTACCTGTCAATTATTACTTGTTCAGACAGCTGGCTTAGATGTAGTCTGGCTTGGCTTTAAGCAGGCTGCCTTCTAAGATGCATTTGCATATCTTCCTGTATGGCTTGCAGTACCCAAGCCTTCTGTAATTCATTAAATGCCAGTTGGATTTTGTTTTATTTTGTCTTTTTTTTTTTTTTTTTTTTTTTTTTTTTTTAGGTAATGTTGTGGATACTGCAGAATTCCGTAATAATTTGATTACTATCGTGGTATATCAATACAGCACATATGGCCTCTGCCTAGTGCTTTTATAAAGCTGTCAGTAAAGCACTCTGTCACATTTAAGTTGTGTTGTACATGCATGTTATGTTTTGTAATCTACATGCATGTGCAACACAACTTAGATGCAACAAATTGCATAATTATCATATGCTGAATGGATAATTACTTAATCATGTTTTAGAGTACATTACAGAACTGCTTATGTCCTGAAGTCTTCCTTCAGCATGCTGTGCTGTCTGAAGCTTTGTAAGGTGATGTTGGAGTTTTCTCCCAGAATCCGCTTCAAGCCCCATTATGCGAGTCATGCTAAACATAAGGAAACTGTTTCTTTTGTTTGAATTTCCATGTAAATAGAATGGCAATAGTGTGAGTCACAGGTATCATGTACAGATTCTGGAACCTATTTTTCATTTTCACTTTTTTTGCTCAAATTACTCTGATTTGTATTATCGGTGCAGCTCTTACTTCTTTAGCAATAGTTATAAATACTCTACAAAATAAACCAGCTGAACTGCATGTTTTAAGTCTTCCAATTTTTAGTCCAAGGGCTCTCAGACACGCTTCCCACATTCTTCTTGAGGTATCAAAGATATCTTTGTTTACAAGAGCTGTTAAATGACCACTCTTGTATTTACTTCAAAGAACTTTTAGCAGACATATAAATTACTTTGTTATTCACCAGTGTCTAATGCACTGGTAAGATGTGTTTTAAGTTGAAGGTTGACAAAATGACTTGCATTTGTTTTAAAAAAACATTTTCCTTACTATGCAGCATAGAACCGAATAAATATGACTTACTGTTCTTGAATTTGAGTTAATTAATTTTTTTCTCTTTCTACTGAGGCGTAAATGTTTTTTCACATGACATTTTCCCAACTCTGCCATTTTTTGGTAGCTGTACCTTTGACTTGGTACACTGTAGCATCCCAACACTTCATGTGAACCATAACATTTAAGCATGACAAATTATTAGTTTTTCTGTGTTGCATTTGTAAGTTTATGGAATTCACTTTTTTTGGAGGGAAATGATCTTTCGTTTTTAACAATGGATTATGGGTGATTTGTTACCATATATTGTGTATTCTATACTTTATTGATATGTTTTTTTCTTCTTCTTCATATGCATATGTGCCCCACCACCTGGCTACTGTGCCACTAGTGTGCTCAGGCAAGAAAAGAGACCTGGAACCATAACTGGGCATAAGGAAAATTTGAAATGAAGGAAGTCACTGCATTTGAGTGATATCGGATATAATAGTCCAAACCAATGCTCGGTGATGTACAATGTTCTGCCAAACGACACCAGCAATCAATAAAACAAATAATCCGTG
Source organism: Protopterus annectens (assembly GCF_019279795.1). Lineage (NCBI taxonomy): Eukaryota > Metazoa > Chordata > Ceratodontiformes > Protopteridae > Protopterus > Protopterus annectens. Next base: position 1,240,496,549 of record NC_056728.1, read on the forward strand.
GCAAAACACTGCTATGAAGTCAAATATATTTATTAAAATTTCTTCTCGGACAAACAGATAGAACAGATGAGCGCTTTCGGGTATTAACTCTTCATCAGATAACAACACATAAAAACTAATTAAATTTAAATATCTTATCCACCAATGAACAATCAGAAAAAAACCCTCCTATTTTTGAGGGTGGGCTTCATGGGGATGACATCATTTAAGCCTGGTTTCCTGTGGGCCATTAGTTCTATTATCCACTTTGATTCAATTAATTCTGTCAGCTGTTTAATATCCCCTCCTCTGTTACTTAGCCTAACATTTACTATGGCCCTGAAATTGAATCTATGTGTGGGATTGTGCTCAATATGTCTGTATAAAGCATTGTGTGAGTCACAATTTCTAATAGCTGAAAGGTGTTGTAGCACCCTGGTTTTAAACATATTATTTGTTTTTCCCACATAGAAGCTAGTACAGGATACACACTCTGCTAAGTAAACTATGTCGGTAGTTCTACAATTAGCCCTAGCTTTTAGTGAAAACACTTTCCCAGTGACTGGATGTACAAATACAGGGTTCTTATTAATATATACGCATGCCTTACACATACCACATGGTACACTTCCCTCTTGGGCTTTGAAGGGTAGTTTTTTAACACTCTGCTCCCTGCATAAAATATCCTTTAAATTCTTGTTTTTCCTATAACCAAAACTGGGGCTATCTCCTGCTATCCCTTTTATCTTATCGTCACTTATTAAAATATTCCAATTTTTGTGGACGATTTCACATATCCCTTTTATGTCACTACTATAAGTGAACATAACCTTGGGATTGCCGAGGCCAAAACCAATCTTGGGGGAAGGGGCCATATCACCATCATTACGGTGTAGCCATGGTTTGAATGCTCCACTTCTTTTTTGTTTGTTGTTATTAAACTATTCTACTCACTATGCCTTCCTTATAACCCCTTTCTTTTAGAAAACCTTTTAAGTTTCCTATCTCTCCTTCAGAACAAGAATCATCAGTGCAGATCCTAGAGGTCCTACTGATCTGCCCCTGTATGATATTGGGGAAGGTGAAATGTGGGTGCATACTGTTGTAATAAAGTAGCATATTCTTCCAACAATCCTTCCTGGGGAGGAGTTGGGTCACCGAGAACATTTCCATCTGGCTTGAGTTTACTCTCAGACCATTTGTGGACAGGATGGATAATGTTCTGAATGATACTGGGGTTTTTTTGAAAGCCTTAGGTAAGGTGAACAGGGCCAGGTCAAAAGATACTTATTTGTTGGTGACACTTGATGTACAAAATTTATTCACCGTAATAAATAATGATTATGGTATTGAAGAAATAGCTTTGCTACTAAAAGATCTGGATGTAGCCGGCCATAAGATTAACCTTATTAGGACCATGTTAGGCATGGTCCTTGAAAACAGTGTATTCCTGGGCCTAAATCAGGCATATAGACAAGTACAGGGGGTAGCCATGGGCACCCCCTGTGCAAATACATATGCCAGTTTGGTTCTCTCATATTGGGAGAGATCATTTATTTTTGGAAATAAGATTTGGTTGGACAAAATAGGTCTATATAAACGATGTGTTGACAATGTTTTTGTTCTATGGAAGGGGGATAGGGCCTCTTTAGATACATTTGTTTCCTACCTACATTCAACAACCTCTTTATTGAGGTTTACTATGGACTGCTCCTATACACAAATAGATTTTTTAGATGTACATATATTACAGACCTGTGAAGGGTTCAACACAAGCCTACACAGGAAGGACTGTTGGAAGAATACGCTTTATTACAACAGTTTTCTAAAAGAAAGGGGTTATAAGGAAGGCATAGTGAGTAGAATAGTTAATAACAACAAACAAAAAAGAAGTGGAGCATTCAAACCATGGCTACACCGTAATGATGGTGATATGGCCCCTTCCCCCAAGATTGGTTTTGGCCTCGGCAATCCCAAGGTTATGTTCACTTATAGTAGTGACATAAAAGGGATATGTGAAATCGTCCACAAAAATTGGAATATTTTAATAAGTGATGATAAGATAAAGGGGATAGCAGGAGATAGCCCCAATTTTGGTTATAGGAAAAACAAGAATTTAAAGGATATTTTATGCAGGGAGCAGAGTGTTAAAAAACTACCCTTCAAAGCCCAAGAGGGAAGTGTACCATGTGGTATGTGTAAGGCATGCGTATATATTAATAAGAACCCTGTATTTGTACATCCAGTCACTGGGAAAGTGTTTTCACTAAAAGCTAGGGCTAATTGTAGAACTACCGACATGGTTTACTTGGCAGAGTGTGTATCCTGTACTAGCTTCTATGTGGGAAAAACAAATAATATGTTTAAAACCAGGGTGCTACAACACCTTTCATCTATTAGAAATTGTGACTCACACAATGCTTTATACAGACATATTGAGCACAATCCCACACATAGATTCAATTTCAGGGCCATAGTAAATGTTAGGCTAAGTAACAAAGGAGGGGATATTAAACAGCTGACAGAATTAATTGAATCAAAGTGGATAATAGAACTAATGGCCCACAGGAAACCAGGCTTAAATGATGTCATCCCCATAAAGCCCGCCCTCAAAAATAGGAGGGTTTTTTTCTGATAGTTCATTGGTGGATAAGATATTTAAATTTAATTAGTTTTTATGTGTTTTTATCTGATGAAGGGTTAATACCCGAAAGCGCTCATCTGTTCTATCTGTTTGTCTGAGAAGGAATTTTAATAAATATATTTGACTTCATAGCAGTGTTCTGCCACAGATTATTTGTTTTATCGGATATAATAGATTCAAGTGTTTTGCATAATCATTCTTTGACACAAACTTCAACTCAGATTTTATTTATTAGGCTTAATAGCTTTGCTTTAACATCTCATCTGAAGAATGACACCTCCCCCCATTTACTCTGAAGATTCAGTCCAGAAATGTGATTTCAGACATCTGTTGTGGCATAGAACCTTCAACCTTCTAACCTTCCTGTCAGCAAAGACAACTGTGTTACCCACTTGGGGAGTTATCTATACTGATATTTGTTGCAGTTTTGCTATTTAACAAGTGGTTCAAAAAATTGGTTGACTTGGAAGTGCCCTTGTCTTAATTCTTTTATTTGCCCTATGCAGATGTAGTTACATGCATAGTACAATTCTTATGACTAAAGTACAGTTGTGTAAGTAAACTTTCCATGAAAGTAGATGTTTGAATAATCCCTGTTGCCTTACCTGTGTGGGTTATATTCTACCAAGAATATAATAACTGGCCAGAATTACAAAGCTTTAAAGTACATTCCACATGTCCAACCTGTCAGGCGGCTTGAGTTGAGCTGATTAAAATATACGTTTGGTGACCAAGCCCTTCAGAGCTTTCCTACCAACAATGAGAGGGAGGCTGAGCCCTTAAAGGGCAATTATAGGAAGAACAAAAATATAAACAACCATATCATGGCATAAATAATACACCAAAAAATAAGGGCGTTGGATGAAGAGAGCAGCAACTGCAGAAGTGATCATTTGAACATCTACTGTTATGGTAAGATTACTTACACACCTGTCCTATGTTCATCATATTGATTCCTGCTGCACTAGCATTAGTAATATTGGTAGAGTAACCTGGCTTACTACATTTGGGAAGAAGAAGGAGAAGAGTCCAGGAGCCCCTGGTGAAGGGGTCAAGTTTATAATGCTTTGTAAAAAATATGTACAGAGGACTAAGATGCAGCTTATAGAATTCTTTTAGAATACAGCCCTTTCCAAAAGGTCAAGATGAAGCCAAAGACCTGGGGACCTTGACCCTGCCTAGAAAAAAATTACAGTGAATATAAAAAAAGGTAATAGCCATAGACAACCATTTGGAAATAGCATAAAATCCACAGCTGGAAGAAATAAAATCTTTATTCAACTCTAGTGCTTCGGCAATAATGCCTTCAAGGAGTAAATACTTCACACAAAATTACAGAATATATAATAGATCTAATAAAACATTTAACATAGAAAATAAGTCAATTAATTAATTGATTAAATACTTGCAATTACATTCATTATTTAACCTTCCTGGTGCCACGTTATAGTTTAAAATATACACTGCCTCTTTGTGTAATCATTTGTCTTTAAGAGAAACCAGTTCTCCTACATTCAAAGTGATCTTTTCCAAAACACAACCCTTTAAAAATATTTGATTACTTTGATGGCAAGCTTTAAAATGCATAGCTAAAGGACTTTCACTGCACCTATTTCTAACATCTCTAATATGCTCTTGGAATATAACCTTAAATGCCATCTGTCTTTTTCCTACATAAAACAAATCACATGAGCATTTTAAGATATAAATAATTTCTGCTGTATTACATGAGAAGTCTTGATTACAACTAAAACCTATCCCATGTATTCTTTAAAAATGATTAACTGCCTGAGTATATATTGAACATCAACCACCTTGAAAAGTACATTAGGCATTACAAATTTACTGTGAACTATCAGATCTGCTATACTACTGCCCTTGTTAAAGGAAACTTGAGGCCTAACACAATATAATTTGGCCAGTTCCATGTTTCTCAACAACATAGCGCAATAGTATTTAAGAAGTTTAATAATCTTATCACTAAGAACATTAAAAACTGTTACAAAATAAATATCCCTTTTATTTCTTCCATCTGTGGCTGTTGTTTTTAATTTTTGGTCCTTGGTGTATAGTTTAACCATTTGGAAATAGTCTGTATTGACAGAGGTTGTCCCTTCTTCTTACCTTCATAAGCAAAGAACAGCAAATTTGAAGATAGTTCTGTTTAAGATAGTACCTGAGTTGTCAGTAGACATTTTTAAGATCATCACAGAAAATGGAGGAATGGATAGTCACAGAAAATGGAGGAATGGATAGTTTGGCTTAAAGCAAACTCAGATACCCCTTTAGACAAAAGACCTTAGAAACAGATATAGCTATAGATCTATTTTTTACTGGGGAATAGGAAGTTTTCACCAGGCCGGCACCCATGTCCCTTATGGACAGAGGTAGCTTATAACTGCCTGGCCCTCAATTTCCTATTTGAATACACAACATAATTATTCTTTTGGGAAAACTTGGCTAAGTGTAGAAAGCAGCCCCCCCCCCCCCCCCCCGGTCATTACCCTGGTAATCTATGAATCTATGAATACTGTTTGGCAGCAGTAAAGCTCTGAAGGATTTTAAGCCCAAACTTGTCTTTTAATCAGCTCAGCTTGAGCTGCCTGACAGCTTGGGTGCATGGAAGATGCTCTAAAGCTTTGGAAACTGTTTGGCTGTTCGGCAGGATATAACTGATATAGCCAAGGCTACTGCAGTAGTCATCAATATGATGAACATCACTGGTGACTTGTATATGAATTTCTATTGGCTAATGTAACTTAAAATATGATACAGTATCAAAGTTACATATAGTTCTAGGTTTCTTATTCTCACTTATCATGCTCATCAATGAATGATGTCATCAGCAGCTGTGTCTAGTAATTTATTGGTCATGTTATCCATGCTTCTTAAAAATAATTATAGATATTAGTAGATACTTAGGTTTTTAGTTGGCATATGCATAAGGGATGATTTATTAAGGAATAATAGCTTAATAAGATCAAAGAATAGTATCTTAATAAGAGGGATACGTTTTCTAGTGAGCTATTTTGTCTTATTTATATACCATAATAAAACATTCCTCATTTTAATATATTATTGTAATGGCAGTGGTCACACCCATGTGGCTGTTAGGCAGAGTCACAAGCCTGCTGTCTCTGTTACATTACCTCTTGTATGTTATCAACTAAGATAGATCCAGAAGGTGATAATGAGGTCTGCTTGCTGGGGTTTTGTCTGGATAGCTGAAAATGTCAGACTTACCAGATGTATATTATGGGAAGTCAGCAAATATTGTTGCAAAATATGACAAAATAAGCACGATATGCGAATGGCAAAAATTAATGGTTTAACCCATCCTACTACTCTGTGACAGAAATGTGGCATTAACTAACTAAATCACTAACTGACTGTCTAACTTACTAACTAAAGTAAATACCCCATCCTACTACTGTATGATAGAAATGTGGTATTAACTAACGGAATGACTGACTAACTCATTAACTAAATACCCCATCCTACTACTCTATGCAAGAAATGTTGTATTAACTAAATGACTAACTAAACTAAATACCTCATCCTAGTACTCTGCGACAGAAGTGCATTATTAAGTAATCAAACAAAACTAGAATTTTATAAAGCTTATAAATTACAGCAGTGTGTCTTATTTTGAGAGTACTCTGGGTATGTATACAATGGAAATATTTTGGAGGTTTCATCTTCAGAATTTTTAAGAATGAATATAAAAGTTGCCAACAACTGTAATATGCTGTAAAGAAGACGAAGGAGAGAAGCTGATAAATACATGTCTGATGAGAATTTTTTTCTGGTGGCTTTTATATTGGTGACAGCTGTCATGTAAGAAATAATCACATGTTGAAAAGAAAATCTTTACACAACATTTCATATCCATTGAAAATATGGTAGCAGCATGAAGTCTGGTTAGTAGATAAAGAAGGTGATGTTTTGTGTATCATTATATTTAGAAAAACTGCTGAAAGATTCTGCGATTGGTTTTGTCATTACTTAAACATCCGATACATTAATTCCATATCTGCTTACTTATGCATGCTATTATTAAAAAAATATTGTAAGCACTCCATTCTAATGAACTGTATAGGTTCACACCAAAGCACTTCTTAATGTATAAAGCATCATACCATTTGAGATTGTTTACATAATTATTTCTTATTTATTGTCTTGTTTTCATTTGTTGACAAGAAGTGCCCAGCTGGGAAATGCATATGTTCAGTGTTGTCCTGGGCAGAAAAGACCCATAAACATTAAAGCTGATGAAGTCAATATTTATAAAGAAGATGTTTGAGGCATTACTAGGACAGCATATAGTATGATTCAATGTAGTGTGAAATTAGGCAATAATAATGCATTGTATTCACATGGTAAAGGTTATTTTGGTACAGTGGTGGTTGTAAAAGCTATTACACAGCATAGAGATGAAATCTGTGCATACTGCATGGATGTCAGATGATAGCAATTTAGGAAAAAAACTGTTCTAACATATAACTAGACAGCTGAAATAAAAGTGTCAGTAAACTGTAAAACAAAGTAGATGGTACTGCATTAGCTTTTAGAGAGATGATATCTGTAAGTATGATATTTATATCTAGATATACGGATGATCTACACAGGGATATATAAATAAGTTTCCAAAGAGAATAACACATATAAACATGACTGATACAACTAGTATGTAGTCTTCAGATGTCTACAGAGGACTAAAACACTTTCAGCATATAAGCACTGCAAATTAAAGTTACATCACCAAAGTCAAGGTATTACAAGTAATTGCTACTTTAGTACACATACATAACTAAGGTATCTCCAACATAGTTTTTGCTAGTAAGTGAAAAGTTACCTTTTCACACCACAATGACACTTTCTTTATAGCTAAAGATGATTTTCAGACATAAGGGCCTTCTTTTCAGGATGTATTTCTGAGAATAAGGTAGTTTATTCCAGAGTTTGCCATCATGTCGTGGATAATGTGAATATGAGAGCAGGATGCTTTTTCAGGTCCCCAGACACTGAAAGAACAGATTCATTAAAACATACATTCTTTCACATTTTTAATGAATTGTTGTTATTGTTATATTTAAATAAATATGCATGATGTGAAACTGTCCACATGGGATTGCAGGGTGTGCAGTTTTGTAGAAATGCATACTTTTGTAATTGGTTTGAGGAACACACCTTCATTGAGTTTGTTTTTCAATGAACAAGGACATAGTGAGTTGTCCTGAACCTGAGAACAATTATATTTAGATATGATGGAAGAGAGGCTGGGGCAGAAGGAGTGTAAATAGAAGATGGAGTGAATGATTTGTAGTTGATATAGTTAGAGCTGGAGAGGGAATCGAATTTGAACAAAACAAGGTAAATACAGAGGTTTACATGATCTCTGAGGGCTCGTAGACTACCATTAATTCCTCCACTGAGATGGATGATCTTACTCATCACAATGATATGATAAGGAATTGTGTATTTTTATTTATTAAAACACTTACAGTGCATACTGGGGTTCAGACAGAGTTTATCAATCGGCAGAACATACCTGCTGAAGGAACCTCCATGCAGATAGAATCAATTCAAGTTAAAGCAAATTAATTTAATAATAATAAGAGAAGGAGAATAACAGTGACTGAAGGTACTTGTCAATTTGAGTTAACTTTGAATAACTGAAGTAGACTAGCAGTGGGAGGCAATTTTAAAGTGGTGATGGAAAATAAGGGGTTAAAGGAAAATCGGTCAGCAGGTGTGTTAGTCATGGGGACTTGATGATCTGGAAAAGTATCAGGCCACTTGCTAGTGCTGTCAGAGAGAATGTTAGATTATCTTCTTTAAGGGGGTATATGTTGCAACACATATATACAGGTTTGGTCACACTAGCAAAGAAAAGGTATATTTACAATTTAGTAATCATATACTGTATGCAGGTGTGACTGGCTTGGAAATACCCCTCTCTTTCACTTTTACACAACTGTTGAGAGTATCTTAAAAATTAGTTCAAAAACAAAATTAATGTTTATTTTTCTGAAATTTTGCCTTCACCAGCTCTGTCAGTTTATTTACAAAAACATTGTTGTGTAATAAATGGTTTTATAATTTATGTATTCAAAGGGATATTGATTTTATTAATTTTAGTATTATTTTTAGAATAATTCAGATTTATGTGTGCAGAACAGGTTTCACTTGAATTTCTCAGGTTTAACATGATTAAGTCTGAAACTGGCTGATACTGTGAAACACTTTTTGACTTATTCAACAACTAAGGCTAGTTACAACTAGGGTAGACAGTCTAGGATACGAAATGTATATATATATATATATATATATATATATATATATATATATATATATATGTATATATATATATATATATATATATATATATATACCTAACAAACTAAATGTACTAAATTTAATGTGTTTAGAAAATAACAATGATTTAATTGTAATTATCAAATTGTGGACTAGACAGGAATAGAGTTACCCAGGTACCAATCTGATTGTCTGAGAATCGACAGAACAGGAAGAGGAGTGTTTATTATATTTGTGGCCCATTGTAAAATTAAGGGAGTAGGAAGTGGATCATAATTCAGAACTGATCTTTTTGGAAGTATTAGTTGATGAATCTATTTTTTCTTTTCATATGTTATCTTTTTTAAAAGCACTACCTTGTTTAGTGTTGATCATTATGAGAATAGTAAAGTTAACTTTTCTAAGATCAGTTGGTCTGATGGTTTAACAGTGTCTATGCTGGAGGATGAATTTTATGACTTATGCATCCTTAACCACCTAACTCAAATGACTGATTTTCCTACAAGATCAGAAAACATCTTAGATCTTTTACTTACTAATGTTCAAGACAAGATCTGTGAGATACAACAACTTTGTTTTTGAACTTAGTTCACACGGCTATTGAATTTAAAGTAATTACCAATGCTTCCTGTAAGAATCATCAAAAAAGTATCTGTGATAAGTCCAAATTTTTGATTTGAATATTACTAATCAAGTAAATTCTATGAAATTGAATTCTACTGAAAAAAATATTGTTGTGTACTATTGGTATATTGGTATGATTTTGAAAATGTATGTGAAGCTCACTCAGGTGTAGGAAAACAAACAAGCAATAATGCCCAACAGGGTGTGTGTTAATCTGTAATTAACACCCGCCTAGGGATGTTATGAGGCCCAGCATTGCAGGTGGAGGGTTTCTATGCCCCTGGAAAGAGTGTTAGTTACACATTAACACACACACTCTGGAGGACATTATTGCACTTAGAGAATATGCTCTCTGTAAAATTGTTGTGTTTTACATACTTATTTTTTTAAGTGCTATATTTTGTACATACTTTTGATGTAAAATAGTTCCTCTGGCTGATGTTTCAGACTTGCTATAGTACATGTTAATGGTGTTGGAGGAAGCATTTTACATCCAAAATATAACACTTTAGAAAATATACATATTTACTTTATTTTTGGTCCCTTACTCCTAAAATGTTTGGTTTATTGCCAGCATTGGAGACTAAATAATGACATACATTTGAGTTTCAGAGTTTTATTTTCTTCAGAAAATTCATGTTAACGCAAATCCTTTATTTAAGCGAGTTTGTAATTTTATAAGAGCAATAATTAAAATCTTTTTTTATTCTTGAGCCTTTGTCCCCCCCCCCCCTATTTTTAGGCTATATCCAGATTTCTTCACCTGAAGGGTCCAGAGGTATACAAACCTCTTTGCCCCTGCCAGTGGTAGATCTCACTCTGTTGATTGTGGTAATGAGGTTGAGGTCTCTGGAGCATATGGTGTGGAGGGACTGGGATTTCTTTAGATGTAGCATTTCTAGCAGAGCTAGGTCAGACATGGCTTTGTAAGTCAAGCAGAGATCGCCTCTAAGTAGGTGATATGAGACAGAGATTAGTTGGAGTTTTTTTAGTCTGTCCATATAGGACAAATGTTTAAGGCCTAATGTTTGTATATTTAGCCAGTTATCATGTTTAAGATTATATCTTGCTTAAAAGATGATTTGAGTCATAAATCTTATTATCATTCAAAAATTGATACCAATAATATAGACCATTATTTCTCATTTATTTTACCTTATTTAAGTTAAAGGAGTCTAAACAGCCTTTAGTAAATGCTATTGGGAACAGTTTTTTCTACTAGATAGTTATTATATATTATTTTTTAATTATGTAGTACATAATTAATAAAGGGGTAAGATTTATGTTTTTTTTGTTATTAAATACAGTATCTTTTAGAATCAGAAATGTTCTATCTGTATCAGAGAAATACCAACTCTCTTCTTCTATTGTAAAGTTAGAGACTAATAAAGACTTATGAATAAATTTCCATCTTGACGAGTTTCCAGTATTTAGCCAAGAGTTATTAAATTAAGGAGGAATGATTCAGCATACAATTCAATATTTGGGAATGTAATCCCGCCTTGCTCCCAACTTTTATAATGCCAGAGAAAACTAATTCTTGCTGTTTGTGGGTCCCATAAAATAATGTACTAGCTGTGAATTTATTTGTTTCATTAACTTTTTTCTAGGGGCAGAAATTAGTGTTTGCATATAAAATAAAATTGTTGGTAAAATAATTATTTTAATCAACATTAATCCTTCATCCATTGTAAAGAATACTTTGTTCCATTCTTGTAATTGTTTTCTGATGATATTGACTAAGTTATTATAATTTTCTTTAAGTGATTACTTCCTATTAGATTTTATAACCACCCATAACTATTTGAATTGTTCATTTTCCCAATAAAAATCATTGTATTCCTTTAATGACAAGGTTGGCCTTTTATTTATCAGAAGGATTTCTGTTTTATTTTGGTTAAATTTTAAACTTGAGACTGTTTCAAACAGGTCTAAGGTATGTATAATATGTTGTAGGGATGAATCTATATCTCCAATGGTCAACAAAATATCAACAAAAAGTTACAACTTAGAGCAATAATTTTTATTTACTGAAAATCATTTTATTTTAGAATTTGTTCTTATTAAATTCACTAATGGTTCAAATAACAAAACAAATAAAATAGGAGACATTGGACAGCCTTGTTTTGTACCTTTCAAAACTTCGAAAGGTCTTGACAAATAAACACCCACTTTAACATATGAGGTAGAATTTTCATAGAGTCTAGTTATTAAGTTAATAAATTTAGAAGAAGATGTATATTCTTTAAGAACTGCAAAAAGATAAGGCTAATTAACAGACTCAAATGCTTTGTCTGTATCCAAACTGATGACTGAAAGTTCTTTCTTTTTCTTTTTTGCCAAATATGTTAATGAGAACAATCTAATAACATTATCTCGAACTTACCTATGCAGAATAAAACCTGTTTGATCTCCATCTATTAAAGTTGTTAGGAATTTGCTTAATCTTTTTGCAAAAATGGGCATAAAGATTTTATAATCTACATTTAAGTGGGAAATGGGGTGATAAGAACAATGTTTTGGGTTTTTATCTTGTTTTAGTATGGGAAAATCTTAGCGTATTTCTAAGAGGGAAAGTTACTTGAATTATTTCTAACTTTTTCAAATACTTCTAATATGATTTTCTGTGTACTATCTGGTAGTAACTTATATATTTCTGGTATTATTCCATCCAGTCCTAAGAGCAATATTTAAAAAGTTTCCCTATTTTTTAGCATTTGTCCCCCTATTATGTCAGGCTTTGTCCAGATTTCTTCTGCTAATAGGTGGGGAACTATGTCTGAGGTCAAGAGGTACACAAAACTGCTGATGCTCCCAGGGGATCCCTAGACCTCTTTCACACATTACTCTCTCTGTCTCTCAAGCACATGCACACACACACACACACACACACACACACACACACACACACACACACACACACACACACACACATACACACACACACAAACACACACACACAGTCTGTATTTTGTGATGAAACAGTGAAATGGTCGAACACGTAATAATCGACCCCTAAATATCGAACCGTCAGAATGTTGAACGGTTCAATGGAGATCCCCGTATAGTGCGGACATGGAAGTTTTCCATTGTCTACACTGTAGTGCAATCTCAAATTTGGCAAATTTATGTAGTGGGGGTGTGTGGGGTGCAGGGGGGCTTGTCCCTCTGCTTAGAGCATTTTCATGGTTTGGTTGGGTGTTTTTTTTTTGTTTTTTTTTTGCCATTCGACATTACGGTGTTTCGTTATTTAGGGGTCGATTATTACGTGTTCAAACATTTCACTCTTCAATCACGTAATATAAATGCCACACACACATACACACACAGACACACACAGAGTACCTGCTGCTTTCATGCACGCATTAATTCACACATGCAGACAGAAACATAAACACACAAGCACACACACACACTTTTTTCTGTTTCACTCACTCAATCTCTCTGTCTCTTACTCTCTTACACACATATACTCTCACACACATGCTTTATTTTAATTTTTTTAAATATTTTTATTTTACATTCACCAAACAGCAAAAGCGCTGCTTAGCAAGTGTAAAATAATGGCTCACTTAGTCTCACTTTCACGGACATGCACACATACACACACACACAGACATAAGCACACACACACAAACACACACACACACACACACACACACACACACACACACACACACACACACACACACATTTTTATTGTCTTCTTTTTTCACATTTTACACTCACTAAACAGCAAAAGCGCTGCTTAGTGAGTGTAAAATAATGGCAGTCATTCAGTTTTCTCAGTCTGAGCTCCACAGTGGCTTGATATGTTTCCCTGAAGTGGCAGACTCGTTTTTCAGTGAACATTACTTGTACATTAATACCCTATTAGAGAATGTTTGTTTTCCAAACAGGGTGCTGATGTACAGTTGCCCCATTCTCTAATAACCAATAGTTCACTTAGGATTACCCAGCCTTGGTGGGATATTGGTCATACCAAACTTTTAAAGAAAGGAGGAGGAAATTTAGGTTTTGGAAGATGTATTCTTGAGATTAGCAAAAAGCAAATTAAAAAATGCATTACTCAGCATTGCCTTCACTAAGAAAATTTATTCATATGTCATACTTATTGGTAACAAGGTTAAATCTTTTGGACAAATTACTGGTGATGGTGAAGTTTTTCTTACTGATGTAATGCTAGCCAATTTTTTTAATGATGATTTTTTGGCAGGTGATGCTCCATCACTTACAGAAGTCCCTGATACAAGCTTTCTAATAAACAATGATTGCATGTGTCCAGTTTGCAACCTGAACCTCCTGCAGACATCTTTGAACTGTAGCAAACAGGGTGGCTGTGTGGGGCCTAATAATATTCCAGGAATATTTTGGTCTCATTGTAATTATATTTCTGCTACTCTTACATAACTTTTTAATAACCTGCAGTACTCTGGTACTGTTCCTGTAAGTTGGAAATATGCCAGTGTAACTCCATTCCATAAGGGGGGACTCAAAGGACAATTTTAGAACCTATATATCTATCAGTCTTACTTCACTGATGGGGAAAAACTTTGAGAGGTGTCTACTTTTGTTATTCAGGCAAGATTTTCAGGGATTGTTTATGGACTTTACACGACATGATTGCATACAAAATCATTCTATGTTTACTAATGTAATTGAATTCTATGATCCAGTGACAGTAGCCTTAGATATGGGTATATCTGTTGTGACAGTATATTTAAATCTATTGAAGGCTTTCGGTAGTATCCCCCACTCTAATATTGTAGAAGCTATGCTTACACATAAGGGTAATCCATACATTGTTCACTGGGTGGCCATCTGGCTGTTTGGTAGACTGCAGAGAGTAAGGGTAGAAAAGTTTACATCTAGTTGGCTTGAAGTGAACAAAGGTGTTCCCCGGGGCTTGATACTAGTTCCAATAATGTTTAACTTGGTTTTCTGTTTTATTATCAAGTCATCCAAAGTCTGGACAGCTAAGTATGCAGATGATATTAAATTAGTTTGTGCCATCACCTCCATTGATGATATTGAACATTTTAATCCTTACCTTTGCCTGGTGGCTGAATGGTTAAATCTAACTGGTTTAAAAGTCAATAAGTACAAATGTGCTGTTCTGCACTTTGGGAAACTAGTGGTTGAATGTAAAGGAAACCTAGGCCCCTATATATTACAGAATTCAATAGAATATAAGGGCTCAGGTGTTACTATCTGTACCATTTTAAGGTCAAATGTCTTAAAAGTTAAACCTAAGGCATTAAAAGTTACTAATTTAATTTTTAAGAATTTTACAAGTATTAAAGAATGTCTTTTGAAGTTGCTTATAACATATGTCTGTCCTATAACTGAGCATAACAAGTTGTGTTGCTCCTACAAGAAAAGAGATATTCTAGTTTTAGAAGGTATTCAATAAAAATTTGCAAGACGTATTACCATCTGTCAATATTCATCTAGATTGGAAAGCCTGACCCTCATTACAATTATTTAAAGATATCTGCATGGAGAACTTTGTTTAGCTTATAGGGGGATTTGGAGTGAAGAATATCGAACATTTTTAAATATAAAATTGTTAAAAATAAGTACAATAACTACAGAAGCATGTAACACATTTAGAATAGATGAGCCAAGGACAGTTTTAAAGGCTTGTTATTTAATACAGTCACTGGTTCGATTGTGGAATAGAGTTCCATTATATATTTCCATCAAGCCCCTTCTATCCAGGTTTTAAAAAAAAACTGCTAAACACGTGAATTGGTCTTAGAATATGCACATTTACTTTGGAATCTGCATTCTGATTAGCCTTTGGCCAACATGCAGGTGTGAATGAACTACTGAACTATTGAACTATGTATGTGTCTTTCAGAAGCAAGAAAGAACTGAAAACCAGCAGCTGCATTTTCGGTTTTGAGAGTACAGGGATCTGTATTCCCTGTTTGATTTAAATTTGATTGATCCTTTTCCTGTTTCCACAATCTCTTAAATCTGAGGAAGGAGTAGTCCAACAAGCAAGTGTAAAAATAAAGAAATGTATTCTTTGAGCTGTCGGTACTGCAGATGTCTGTTTGTGCATTAAACCATGTATAGTTTCGTTTTCACATTGAAATGGTATAAAATCAACTATTAGCTTTCTCCATTAAAATGATTTTCTGCAAAACCTGTTGTTGCTATACTGACTACCGCATCATTGCCATATCCCCTTCAGGGTATACTAATTATTATAAGCCAAGTGGAAAACCAGCCCATTATGCCTAATATCCTTTTTATGAGTTGTTTTAATTGCCCTTTGTTCAACTGTCTACGCTGTAGAACCAACAACAAATACTCCCAGAGATTCCTTTATTTTGTTAATGCTAACTGTCTAGTGCAAATGTTCCCAGTCCACACTGTGGGTGATAACTTTCTTTAGTTTATCCTTTATGAGCAACTTCTCCTCTTGTAACACCCTGTATGTCACTTCCTCCCTGGTTAAATCAGATCAATTGACTGCAGCTGTCAACCTTAATGCAAGCCTCCTATTCAAAGGTCAAGTTATCACTACCTGCCAATATCCTAGACAAGCACAGCTGGCGTATTCCACCAAACAAATCCGTTCATGATGGCACCTATGCTTCTATGTACTCTTCAGATTTACTTTCTAATGAATTAATTTCCTGAAGTGGCTGTTCCTATCCACCACAAGCGTTATGATGAATTTAAAAATAAACCTTTATGGTGGAATTCCCACATAAGTCAACTCTACAGAAAGACAGCTATGTGTACTTATTGGCAAATTTGAAATAGGCCACTGAAAGAAGACCTGACACAAACAAGCAAGGGGTTGATTTAAATAGTGCAAAAATAAGAACTAGTTTAATTTATTAAATTCAGAAAGTAATAAATTACAGTCCTGTAAATTACACTTTTCTTTAGATAAAGCAGCAGTATTTAATTATGCCTATTATGACATCTAATGTTGTTGAAAGGTGGTACTGTTCAACTTTTGAGAAGCATCAAATGGGAATTTTTTTTTAAGTAGAAGAGGTTTCATCTTAATATTACCAAGAAATGTAGGATACCACTATAATGGATTTATGTTAAGACAAGCACTTTCATCTAAAGAAAATAAAAACAGATTACTTGAGAAGAATGGGAGGCTTCAGACATATATATATATTTTTTTTGGGTGTGTAGGACAAAGTAATTGCAGATTATTTGTAAAGCTCTCCTGCATTTACATGGTTTTGGCATGCTGAGATCTGTATTTCTATAGTAACAGGCAGAGTGCACCTATTTATTGAAAAGGGAATTATTTTCCAATATTAATGTCCTAAAGAGACAGAAATCAAAATGAGCAGCAATGTGCAGATATTCTCTAAATTCTTGATGGTTTTATAGTTAAATGCAAGATGCACAGAAATTTAGATGAGATACAAATTTTGATGTTTCTTATAATCATACCATGTAAAATATGCCTATTTTATAAGGTTCATATTAAAATATCAAAAAGTTCCAAATTTCATGGCACAATTTGTTAAATGAAACATGCAGTCTTAACTTTATTTTTCAATATTTTATGCCAGAATTTCAAAACCTTCTAACTAGTATTATGCTTAAGGAACTTGGTTGGTGAGAGTTGACAGCATCTCTCCAGTGGTCATGTTAGCACAGCTATTAAGTCTCTCCTTTTGGGCTAGAAGGCAGCTATATTAGGCTGCTTCTGATAGTTACTGAGTTTTAAAGCTGGAAATTATTTTTATACCCCCTGACGTTCCCATGACCCTTGCCCAATAACTGTACTGCGTGCACCGAGTTAGCCCAATTGTTGTACAGGTGGGAGTAGACGCTGGGCATCCCCATGCTAAGAGCAAGTCTATGGCCCATTCATTCCTACCTGAGATGACCTAATGACTCATTTCCCCCAGTGATGACAGATGAGTGGTAGGGAGTAGGACAGGTTCAGGTCCCGGGAGATAATCTTATTTCCCCTTACACTGCTTTTGGGCTCACAACAGCTGCTTGGTTGGAAACAGGAAGCTTGCATTCTCCCCCCACCACACATATACACACACACACACACACACACACACACACACACACACACACACACACACACACACTCAGGCTTGGTAGGAAGACCCTCCCTGATGCAGCATAAACCAACAAAGCTTCTGCAAGCTGATGAAACACCCATCTACTTCTAGGTGTTACCAGTGCATTGGAAAAACATCCCTCTTTTCCATAAAGATGAACAAGTTGGTGTCAGCTCCCACACAGTTACTCAGTTACCCACATCTAGTCAAACATACCTCACCCAAGTCTTAGTTGGGTCCTCATCCCTCTATGCCTTGAGGTCAGGCTAAATCTGAAGGTGAATTTGAAAGATAAGACTCTGCTGAGGATAAAGTAAGGTGTAATGACAGTGAGTATTCTTTGGGACAGTATGTTAAGGGTGCACGAAACAGTATAAAAAGACAATGATGATCTGCTTGAGATTAGTTTTCTTTTTAATACAAACATTGTTACTAGTTGTGAGGTAATAAAGCCCCCCATACACACAAGACCATATAATAGTTAAGGTTGGCTAGTAGTAGAGAGCAAAGGACTAGGAGTGCCATGCTGTTGGGGATTATGGTGACTTGGCAGTAGAAAAGTATTTGCTCGGAGCCTCATTTTTTGAGTTTACTTGTTGAAGCAGATAATGCAGACAAAGGATGTTGCTAACTTTATTGCTGTATCTTATTTTACTGAAACTAGCATATTATGCAGAGGAAAAGTAAAGAGAAGAGCACAGTGTGAGATACAGAACAGCTTTACGTTGTAAGAAGAGATTGTAGCATAGGATGCATTTCACAACGGCCATCTCCCTGATGTAGTTTCTGTGAGCTTGCTTTTTTGTGAGGGAAAAAAGACTCCTTGCAGCCCGAGCTCTCAACTTCTTTAGTCAAGAATTCTGAACAAAGTCAAACATACTGCGGAGAGGGTGTTCCACAATCAAGTATTAAATATTATTCCAATTCACTTTAAAAGTTATTAGAACAACACGGTTTGCTCTAACATGCATTTTTTAAAATAAAAAGTAAGATTTATTGCCTGATTGTAATCCTCAGTGATTTACCAGACAATGAAACATTTTATGAGGACAGGAGAAGATTTTAAACCATAATCAGGGATGTTCTCTGAAACTTGAGAGGTATGCCTGCAGCCCAGTCAAGTTTGATAGCAGGCATTTAGCTTACCAAATTTTATTTAAGTTGTACTAGTTATTAAATAAGTGGATGAGTTAAATTTTATAAAAATAAGAACAAGCCAGATCTGTGGTAGCAAATTTGTCACTGAAATAGTCAAATACTATTCTCATAATGAAAGAAACACTGAATACCTGCCACAACATCAGTACTGCCATTAGGGACAAAACAGATGCAAGCGTAGTTATAAAGCTTGGAATTCTGAGTCCAGAATACTGAATGAATAAGATGTTATTTCTCAGTGTGCATTACTCCTGTTAGTGTCTGACCATTCTGATGGAAGGAGCAGTGAATCAATCGCAGACATAAATTGATTCTGAGGATGGGTGGATTAACTGATGGCTTGGGATAGTAGAAGAATGTCCTGAATAGTGTCTTAAGGTATGGGAGTCTTTATGGTCCAGAAAAATCTATGCTATCTCTACTAAGTGTGCCAACATGGCTGATGTTTGGGCATAGAATTTCCCCATTACATTCATTTTCTCTAAATACTATAAACTGTTTGTGACACTATGGAATTATTAGAGGTCTCTACAGGTGCTTCCACATGGTGAAAAGTTATCATGTAGGGCTACTTATCTGTCTCTGTGACAGAAACATAACTGAGCATCATTTGCCACTTGGTGAGGTTCATTGTTGTTTCATGTATCTATCTATATATGTATATATGTGTGTGTGTCTATAGATATATATATATATATATATATATATATATATATATATATATATATATATATGGGTATGCATGCATTTGGTTGGCCGGTAGATGCTCGATCGGAAAATGTTCGAATGCATGTCTGTGAGTCCACATAAATGTGAACACAAAGTAAGCGAAGCACAAAATGCCCCCCCCCCCTTTGTGACCCATGGTAACGCTTCTTTAGGTGGTAGAGCGGTCAGAATTGTCGAATTTGGTGTTTTGTTCAACATTCCGACCGTTCACCACAGGGAGATTCGATGTTGCAGATCGGTGTTGTACCTGACCAACGGAAGGTTGTTGGATGAAATGTATGTATTCCATATATATGTATATGTGTGTGTGTGTGTATATATATATATATATATATATATATATATATATATATATATATATACATATATATATATGTGTGTGTGTGTGTGTGTGTATGGTGTGTGTGTGTGTGTGTGTGTGTGTGTGTGTGTGTGTGTGTGTGTGTATGTATGTATATATATATATATATATATATATATATATATATACATATAAAGAGAGGGTTAGAGAATGATAGCTTTAGACAGATAAACAGATGTATATAGATATGTGTGTGTGTGTGTGTGTGTGTGTGTGTGTGTGTGTGTGTGTGTGTGTGTGTGTGTGTGTGTGTGTGTGTGTGTGTGTGTGTGTGTGATACGGTATTCAAACTAGCAATCCAATGTGCAATGACAGCATAACTGCTGGACAACAAGCAACTGCATAGCCCATAGATAATTAAACATTTTTTTTTGTTTGTTTTAATTTCTCATCAAGTGCCTGCATATCATAATAACCCAATTCTATCTGCTTTGTAATAGAGTATATATATATATATATATATATATATATATATATATATATATATATATATATATATTTCTTTTTTACTTTATTTCAGGCTGGGAGGATTTAAGTTCCTTTTTCAGTATTAATGTACCTATATAACTTTCAGAGATACAGGACATCAAGGAGGATGGAGTCCATAATAACACTGAACACAACACACATATCTGCATTTAGGAATCTAATAAACCAAATAAATAAATAAATAGGGCTTCAAGCCTTTCCTGGTTGCACAGGGACTTTAGGCCAACAGTCTTTTTGGTTAGAAATCTCTGTGGCCTTAATACATCTAGAAAGATATATCTGGAATTGGGCATTGTACTCAATAATTAGTCTAAATGGAACTGCATAAAGGTGGATGATAACTTCTTTTGACCCAGATGTATATAGTATTTGTGCAAAATAGGATTTTCTGACTACTGCTGCTACATGCTGATAAAAGGAGAAGGGAATTATTTTCCCAGGTTCCAAGATGGCCGACAACATTATTATTTTAGAGTTGGGTATTTGCTATACTGCATGTTGAGGAAGAGATATGCTTACAAAGTGTGGCATCACTAGACCTTTATTCATCATTGTGTCAGAGATGCAGTGCCTGTAGCATGTCGCAACTAATGTGGCAGCCTTTTGGAGTGGTAGTATACAGTTAACAATAAGTGCAGTGAAGCTGTCTGAGGTTGTGACTTTGTTTTTTTTTTAAGTAGATCTTTCAGTAATGTTCATAGAGTAAGTTTGAAGTCAGGATTCATAGTGCAAGGATATGCATGCTTTTGCAAAGACTGTCTGATTAAATGTTATATTTCAAGTGTGCAGCTACAGTTTACAATATGTAACTGAATCCAGTGTTCTGATGTATTAAACCATTGCTTATGAAAGAGAGGTTGCAATATGGCTTGATGTTCTCACAGAATCTCTTGTTCTCAAAGAGTACATTATTGTATAAACAAATAACAGACATTTGTGACTTTCGGCAAACTCAAAGCAGACAGGATATTAAGCAAACTCTGCAGGTTGGAGCACAGTATAATGTTTAAGCTGTTATTGATCTGGCAAATGTTGGAGTACAACTTATGAACTATTACAGCAGCTAATTATTTTAGGGCTGCTAAATAGTATTGTTGCTGAGAACAAAATTGACACCTGCCTGTTTAAGCATTTCCTATTTGAACAGTTGTGTCTTGTGGGTGGGGCATGAAAAAATGCAAATATCTTGAGATTTAAACAAAAAGTATTTCCAAGTTCCTTCTTCTAATAGCTGCATAAAATAATTATTTTGTATCTAAAACACCATAACATTATATGAAACAATAAGTATAGCTCAAATTGTACGAGAGTTAGCTTTTGTTGTGGCAAAAAAGTGAAATCTAGATCTTTGTGCTAGTAAGAATGTTTGCCCTGCAAAATTTCATGTTTCCATGAAACATGTCCTTCTTTGAGCAAAAACAACTCTAGCTGACAATTGTTGATGTTTTGCAGCTATTTCTATGTGCATCATTCTCAAAAAGGTCTTGGAATGCTTTTTGAAGTATCTCGTCTGACTAAACTTTTCAGTCATTCCATCCATATCTGAAGACAGCAGGCTTTTTTTTTTGTTTTTTTCTTTTTTCATATATGGAATAAATTGAGTGTCTGTAACTCTTTCTTCTGCTGATGTTCCATTTACAGCTTTTGATGTATTACGATGTTACTGCTTGTTTTTTTTTTTTCCACTGACTTAAAATGTGTTGTGTTATATGGATAAGTAAGTCAAGCTGGCAGAAGTAACATTTTCAAACACTGAGCACACACCACGAGTGCAAGAAATCAGCAGTGGTTTATTCTGTTTCCACCTCTTCCTTAGGATAATCCTTTTCAAGAATCTCATATTCTTCCTATTTGGTACTACTCAGAGCCACACTATCTGAACCAGAGAGGTATCACACCTACATGATGGCTGTTGGTTTCTATTTCTATTTGAAACTAGTTTTCTGCAAAAACATATTTTTCATATTTCTTTATTTGCTAAGCCTTCTCATAGCTAGCAGCATGGTTTGTGGTAACATAAAACAGAAATTATTTTTTCACATTTTTGCATCATATTTTTAAAGAAATTGCATTAACAGGTTATATTTCTTGGTTACAATTTACAAACAAATTGCTTAGCAAACAAGGTTGTTTTCTGGAGTTTTCAGCAATATGTAAGATCTTGTATATTCATAGACAATAGTTGCACAGCTGCACAGCTTGGACATCTCAGTTTGTAGTGCCTGCAAATGAGCATGTAAATGATAATATACTGACACATGAATGTGTAAATAGATGTAAATTAATGAAATAAAAATTGAGTCTCATACATGTCAGTGAAGAAGTCATGCAGGTTGGTTTTACACTGAGATGCAAGGAAAAGGTATCTTGAAAAATATACTGGCAGCTATCAGATGTGCAGAGTTGCAGCAGTTTCTGTTGAACAGCATTATCTTACCCTAAAGACCAGCTTTGCTCACAGGATTATGTATTCTCACTGACATATGGCACACAAGTATTGTTAGCAGCCCCTTTTGTGCCCTACCTGATGGTCAGAAAGTGGATTTCTATCAAATGAATAATGGTATCATCTGGAGCTTGGTCAACATATTTCAGCTATGTGTTGAATCACAGGGAATGCCTAACCTTTATATTCTGTATATATAACTAACTACAGGGACCTGTCAGTAACCATCTGGAGACACATCGGATACTTCTCAAGCTTCTACTTGGCAGTTACTCAATAATTTCCTTGATGTTATGCTGCTACATGTTAATGAACACAGGTCTTCCCAGGAAAAAAAAGACAAAACCAGCACCATGCATGACTTTGATTTCATTGCGCAATTCCCTGAGAATCTGTCTGCCATAGATTGCACTTTTGTGGTTGTAAGGATTCCTCCAGACTCTTTGTTGCAGAGATATATCAAGAGAAACATCAATTGCCAGGTAGTCTGTGGCACACAGGGCATTGTGTATGTGTGTGTGTGTGTGTGTGTGTGTGTGTGTGTGTGTGTGTGTGTGTGTGTGTGTGTGTGTGTTTGTTTGCAGCATCCTTGTGGCTCTTGTGCTTTTCACAGAATTGCTGTACATCAAACATGTATATTTGTTTCCAGCATAGTGATTTTCAGTAGGGTCATCTTGTTGGCAAGTGCTATTATGGTTAGTAGAATGAATGCTGGCTACACTTGTGATGTGCTTTGCAGGTGATCCTGACTTCCTCCTTGAACAGTGGTTTATAACCCTACCCATAGAACTGAAATTGTTTATGAGACAGGTGTCAGAACTGCTTATGACTGGACACTGAAGATCATATAGCATGAGTTAGTCCACTGAATGAGTGTTTTGTTGTTATATCTGGAAACATGTGAGGCTATATTCACTCTATATAGCCAGCAAGATGGTTGCCATCTGTACTATCCTCCAAAATATTATACTGTGGAGACAGGATTAATATCCCAACTATGTGGCTTCATTACTCCATCCAGCACCAGAAGTATCAGCAAACGACAATGGCGATGATGATCATTATCATCAGGATGCTGCATAATCATTGAGAGCCCCGAAGCAGCGACATGTGCAATACATGGCATCACCAGCAAAGTGACAATGCTTAGTTAACAGCTCTGATCCATGACATGTGTGGTACAAAACAGTAGATGTGATGCATGCAGTATTCCCACCAGAATGTGTTGGTAAGATTATGGCCTGGTTTCACTGTGTATCTTGTATTTATTTGACATCACGTGTAATGAAAGGTAGTGTGGATCACAGTTGGCATCATTTTTACAGGGTACTAGGCCACACAATATCACAGTGTGCAAAGCTGGTATTTATGGCATGGCTTCAGCACTTCTGGGGCAATCAGCTACATACATTCATCCCATACAGAGGGGAGTATGCACTCAAATAGTATATCCACCGAGGCCACTATCTTCAACTGTATCCACACAAATTGGATGATGTGCAGTTAACCGGTATATATACAGATGACCCAGTGTCCTCATCTGCAAGTACACCCTCTCTAGAGAGTTTATCCTCATTCAGGAGTGAGTTATAAAAGTGTTACCTGACTATGACACCTATGTGCCAATCATCAGCAGATTCTGCAGAGATGTGTACATCAGCACTATCTGTGCATACTACCCATCACTGCTTCTACTTGTATTTGTATAACACAGAATGCACCATAGTTAACACATTATAATATGCAAGAAAAGCATCCTTCTGATGTGCAGAAAAGAGTTTACATACATCCAATTCCTTCTGTTTAATTTTATCATCTCTGGTGGCGACATCTTGTTGCACTCCTGAAGTACCTATGAAAATAAATGTGCATTGTGCCTTCTTTATTAGTGTGTATCCACTGCTGTAACAACTGTGCACACCAACCATTGCTGTATACTATTAATCTGGTCTGTCCCCCACATGGGTGGAATAGGTCAGCTCACATCCTGCCAGAAATAGATTCTGTTTAACCCCTCCATATAGTAATATAAAGAAGTCCTCCATATCTGTCAATCTTGTAGGCATTGATTGTTAGTCCATACTGTTCTGTGGCTTCTAGTTGGCATGGATAAGCATATTGGTTAAGAGATGGTGATTCAGGCTCATTGTCCATTTCTGCCCTCCTACCTCATTTATGTCTCAAAGAACAGACTGCAACATCAGGTTCCATAATTATTGGTCTGCACTTCCTCAATCCTTTATCCAAAGACTATGCACATTGAGTACCAGCACCAGAACACTGTTTGCAGTATCACTGAAATTATCCGGCCTGTGTCTGCTTTGTCTTGGTCCTGTTTGTACATAATGAAAACAAGAATATGCATTAATAAAAATATAAATACATCTGTATAGCATATACCTGTTCCTCCCAGGTATGTATTCTCACTATGCATCAATTATAATTTGAGCCACAGTAGCATGTAACACTTTCCCACAGTGGATGGCCTGTAAAATAGTCTGCTAATATGACATGTGCAATTCCTCCCCTCCAGACAAAGTTAAACTATTTAAACCCATTTGTGGACTGTATAGACAAATGTGACCTCCTAACATTAATTTATGTGAATTACTCAATTCTGCTTTGATACAATGAACTCATAATGAGCACTATGTCCATAACAGTTTTATAATGCAATTAAATTCCCAAGGTGCATATAAGAGGTGGACATAAACAGCTGACCAGTGAATGCCTGTTCATTATAAGATTCTTGGTCATTTACATTTACACAAGCTATTGCCATTTTGCTATGTTGTTTTGCACTTTGATATCATTTGAGGTAGTAATGGCTGGTAGCACTTACAGACATGGGGTTACTGCATGGTGTGTGAAAGGGACAAAAATGTTATCACCTTCACATGCAGGTCAAGCAGTGGCGTTTGGGTAGATAAAATCATAAATTAGAATATTCAAAAAAGTGGATGCCTGGCAAGGACAGAGATGTCAAGTGGTCTGCAGAATTATGTGGACACCACTGTGATGACCTGAAATGTTACTGTCCTGAAAGGCTGCAAATGTGGGGAGTCAAAGCTTGGAAGAGAGCACCCAGAGATGTACTGTAAGTATGATTTTTTTTCTTTTTCTTTAGTGTAAATGCATAGCCTTTTAGCAAGTACTAATGAAATGAGAATTTTTATTTTTCAGCTCATCAGGAGATAAATCTCAAACAAAAGGTCTAGGGGGGCTAAACCTCTTCAGCAACATCAGCAGCATGGTTTGGCGGGACAAGTTTATCTTGCAGAGGATACCACTGCTCTGGAACAGACTCCCCATCCTCATTATGCAAAGCTTATCCCAGTCCATAGGTAAATACCAGGCTAGCTGCCCTTGTGGGCTAATTGAAGCCTAGACAATTTCCCTTTCAAAGGTGAGAATCAAACTCTGTACCTTCGGGAGAACACCTTAACCATTGTACCAATCCTCCAACCCCATATTGAAACACAGTTTGGATCTATGTATGGTTAATAGAAAATTTAACCCCAGGACTACCCCTGTACTACTAATGGAGAGAGCTAGCTCCTAAATGCTTTATCCTATGCATGGGCCCCCTCAAATTATGTATGGAATTGATTGCAGTTATTCTCACTAGGGATAATATATAATTATCAGCCACGGGATAGGTAAGGCCAATCTAACACCAAAAGGGATAGATTAATTCAGGCACCAAAAGAGAAATTAGCTAGACTTAAAATGGCCCATAAGTACAGTTGGCCTAGCACTTACCTATGAGCCTATAAAAGAGTGGGATGTCACAGGAGGATGAAGCAGCAAGTATCAAGACAGGGCATGTATTATTGCTATCTGTACTGTATTTTACAGTAAATCCTTATAACCCACCACTACTTGTAATTCCTATCTTAGCAAGATCAAAATAACTCTTTCATGAATATATATTGTAAAAGTTATTCAAGTGCTATAAATGCTACTTCTGAATCACTGTGTTCAACCTCTGCTAATATACTTTATTAGTTACCACAATACTACACATTATGCATTATCTTCTCAAAGACTGCTGTCTTAAGTTGTAACTCAATGAATTTATGGTTTGTTTCCTTCAGAAGTGTCAGCTGTGTTACATTTTCAGATGATGTAGTCGTTTCAAGTATTGCCAAACACTGTACTTGTTTATGACACAAGCACAAAATTCAGTGTATATGATTAGGAAGTCAAACAACTCAAAAAGAAAGCATGATTGGTTGTATATGTCAGTGTTTCTGGAAACAGCACTTCCTGAAAGTATTTTTGGTTCTTGTTTTGCAGTGGGAGTTGGAGAAGCTGCAAATTTCGCTGCCTATGCTTTTGCACCCGCTACGTTGGTCACTCCGTTAGGAGCTTTAAGTGTCCTTCTCAGGTAAGATTTTTTATCCATTTAGCAATTATCAAAACTTTTACATTTTCTAATTTCATTTCTGTGCAGCAGGGAAGTAAGTGCTACTGAGCAGTGTAACATTTTATTTCATGCTGTAGCAACCGAACTGCTAACTTGCAGAATGGTTTGTTAGCAGTAGGATAGCTATGTGATTTTTTTTTAAGCACACTGCATTAAAAGTTTGTGGTTTTGAGAATGACTAATGAATAATGTTTTACTATATCCAGTACAGAATGCTGTTCTGGCCTCTGGGCTGCGCTGCCAAACCTAATTACCATGGTTAGGAGTTTCTGATTAGGGGAATAATATACATTTTCACCTTCTGAGTAAGAAAACAAAAAGACAAGACTGTGAGAGTTGTAGCTTCTTTTTTTTCTTAAAACAGAGTCATTTTCAGTTATTCTCAAAATTATATGAAATTCCTTTTCACAGAAACAGTGATACCAATATCTTACAATCATACCTAGCTGTATGGCACTGAGGTATAAAACCCTGACTGTAACAAAGATAAGCCAAGCTCAGTTAATAGGGTTTTCACTGTTGAAGTTGTTCAGGGGTTGGGCTTGAGCAGTTTATGTCAATCTGCTTATCCTGGCAGTGAGGACAGTGAAACAGTACATGCTCAGGCACTGCCGTGGTAGGTTCGTAGGGGAGATTGGAGATGCACAGGGGAGTGTTATCTATAGTGGGGGCAAGACATTGGCTGATTTTCACTTGAATGCATTGACAGTATGTCACTGTGCCCATTGCATGCCAGTGCGTTAGACAATGTAGACATCCACACAGGGAGGGCTAGGCCTTAAGTGTAAAAACCCTTATTCAGCAGCAGTGTGAATTTATTCCAGGATGCCTGTATCCCCTCACCAGCCCCAAACATGATCTGAAAATGCCTGGAAAAAGACAGACTCATACAGACAAATCTCACAGCATCTCAGCTTCTAAGCCCATAAGGCAAACCACCTCACAAGTCACAATACAATATTTTGGTCATGGGAGACGTCACAGTGAGACACACAGATGTCCCACTCCCCAGTCTGATTAAGGAGTCACCGTTGGTTGCCTGTTGGGGCAAGGATCATGCACACACTCAGATCATTGAACCACATGTATCAATATGACTCAGTTATTGTCCTTCTGGGTATAAGCAACCTGAAAAGTACCAACCTGGACAATATGAAGAGAGACCTGATGGAGATCTCAAACTATATGTCCCAGGCTGGTATGAGTCTAGCACTGAGCAGCATTCTACCTTCTCAAAGGATGATGCCACAATATGAAAAGAAGATAATTGACTTTAATAATTGGCTTAAATTTTGGTATCATTCAAAGTTAGTACAATATTTGTCGGCCTGGGAGGATGTGGTCGATAGACCACACTGTTTTGAAAGGGGATTTTGAATTTTGGCTAAAACCTTGTCCACCCCATAATGTCTTTTTTGGCATTGCCAACCTGGTAAAATTTCCAACATAGCAAAACCAACCCAAGAAAATGTAAAGATTTTACTGCTTAATTCCAGGAGTCTAAGCATGAAACTCCACTCCCTGAAAGCTCTCCTCACTCTGGAGAATGAAGATATTTGTCATTCAGTGAGACATTGTTTAAAGCAGCGGAGAGCACCCCAGCAGTGCAGAGCTATAATGCCTTCCATACATTTAGACCAGTTACAACACAGGAAGGGACAAAAGGTGGAGATGTCCCAATTTACATTAAAGACAAACACACCTCAAGACTTGTCAATCAGCATGACATGCTTGAGCTTCGTTGTGTTCAACTTACCAAAGGCAAAGTCTCATGCCATGTCCTTGCAAGCTACACACCCCACCCTATGAACAAGGAAATCTGTTATACATATTTATACATTCAACCCAAAACCATACTTGACTTTAACTATCCCACAATAAACACAGAATCATGCATGACCCCATATATGCAGGCACAGAGATTCCTGGACTTTGCAAATGCAAACACACTGAACCATGTAGGTCGTACATGCATTAGTGGTGCTAACAATCTTGACCTGGTCCTTGTAAACATGGGAGAATGCTGCACCCCCCCCCCCCCGCCCCGAGTAATGTCCTCACTGGTCAGTTCAAACCGTAAAGCTCTCTCCTTTGAAATAAAAATAAAACCCAGGACCCCAGATAACCCTGGATTTTTTTATGAATTATTCTAAGCCAAACTTCTCTTACAAAATTTCAAGCCTCCCCCCTCATCAAGCATTGAGAACACCACTGCCTATGCAGAATTGTTCATGAAAACCATGTGCAATCGTGTTAATGGCTGCATTCAGACAGCTGTATCTACTCAGAATAAGCACTGGATGGACAAAAAAAAAAACAGCCACCCTTGTGGAATTCCAGCATCAATAGGTCATATAACAGAAGGAAGAAAATCATGGCAATAATTAGGAAGTGCAATGCCCAGCAAGGTAAAAACTACCTCATCGATCTAAACAAGCAGCCCAAAGTGCTGATCATGTCTGCCAAAGCCAACTTTGTGGTAAAAATAGCCCTCTAGGTGAAGAATGATTACAAAGTATTCTTCAGCGTTATCCACAATCTCAAAGACAATACACAACAATGTACCATGCTAGTTATAAATGGAGCTTCCAGTACTGAGCTGGAAGATGTAGCAAATCTACTGCCCAACAAATATAGCAACAGTTTTGTCCCTGTCTCCCCTCAGACATCCTTGAAAAATACCATCAAACAAAATTTGCCCAACTGTCACTAGGGGACAGGCCCTCAAATGCACTGTCCAAGGTCAAGAAAACTACTTCAGTGAGTCCTGATAATATTCCAGGATGCCTCCTTAATAGCATGAAACAAGACCTATCAGAAACACTACTTACCCATAACCTTCAGTCACGTTTCATGCCAAGTGATTGGAGGACTTATCTGGGGTACGGGACATTTTGACCCCAGATGGTTTGACTCCACTGAAATGGCAAAGCAAGAAAAAAATAAGCCACAGATATATTGACATAAAGAAGAAAAACTGTTATATACTGCTCATGCATCCCGATAGTTACTGAGAAAATGTCAAAGATTACCTGAAAAAAAAAACAAGAAAAAAGAAGTTATGAGGATGTATAACTGTTTGAAACATTTGCATCTGAAATACATACAATAATATTATTAATGTCAATTTAAAATAATATTAACGGTTGCAATGTTAAATAATATTGATTTTAAAGTTAAGTTAAAAACTGTTATTAATTAAATTAGTTATATTTGCAAATTAAATCATCATCATCTTCTTCTTTCAGCTGTTCCCATTAGGGGTCACCACAGTGGATTATCAGTTTCCATTTCTTCCTGTCCTCTGCATCTTGCTCTGCCACACCATCCACCTGCATGTCCTCTCTCACCACATCCATAAACCTTATCTTAGGCCTTCCTCTTTTCCTGTTACCTGGTAGCTTCATCCTTAGCATCTTTTTCCCAATATAGTCAGCATCCCTCCTCAGCACATGTCCAAACCCATGTAACCTTGCCTCTCTGGCTTTGTCTCCAAACCTTCTAACCTGGGCTGACCCTCTAATATACTTATTCCTAATCCTGTCCACCCTTGTCACACCCAGTGCAAATCTTAACATCTTTAACTCTGCCACATCCAGCTCAAACTCCTGCCTTTTTGTCAGTGCCACTGTCTCCAACCCATATAACATAGCTGGTCTCACTACCCTCTTGTAGACCTTCCCTTTCACTCTTACTGGTACTCGTCTGATACAAATCAATCCTGACACTCTTCTCCACCCACTCCATCCTGTCTGTACTCTCTTCTGTGCCTCTCTTCCACACTCACCATTACTCTGAACTATTGATCCCAAGTATTTAAACTCATCCACCTTCGCTACCTCTACTCCTTGCATCCTCACCATTCCTCTATCCTCCCTCTCATTCACACACATATATTCTGTCTTAGACCTGCTGACCTACATTCCTCTTCTCTCTAGAGCATATCTCCATCTCTCCTGGGACTCCTCCACCTGTTCCCTACTCTCACTACAGATAAAAATGTCATCTGCAAACACCATAGTCCACGGGGACTCCTATCTGATCACGTCTGTCAACCTGTCCATCACCATTGCAAATAAGAAAGAGCTCAGAGCTGATCCTTGATGTAATCTCACCTCCACCTTAAACGCATCCATCACTCACACCGCAGACCTCACCACTGCCACACTACCCTTGTACATATCCTGTACCACTCTTACATACTTCCCTGACACTCCCGACTTCCTCATACAATACCACAACTCCTCTCTAGGCACCCTGTCATATGCTTTCTCTAAGTCTACAAAAACACAATGCATCTCCTTCTGACCTTCTCTGCACTTCTCCATCAACACTCTCAGAGCAAACATCGCATCTGTAGTGCTCTTTCCCGGCATGAAACCATACTGCTGATCACTAATCATCACGTCCCTTCTTAACCTAGCTTCCACTACTCTTTCCCATAACTTCATGCTGTGACTGATCAATTTAATCCCTCTGTAGTTACTACAGCTCTGCACATCACCCTTATTCTTAAAAATCGGTACCAAAACACTTTTTCTCCATTCCTCAGGCATCCTCTCACTTTCCAAGATTTCATTAAACAATCTGGTTAAAAACTCCACTGCCATTTCACCTAAACACCTCCATGCTTCCACAGGTATGTCATCTGCACCAACAGCCTTTCCATTCTTCATCCTCTTCATAGCTATCCTTACTTCCTCCTTGCTAATCCAATGCACTTCATGATTCACTATCTCCACATCATCCAACCTTCTCTCCCTCTCATTCTCTTCATTCATCAACTCCTCAAAGTACTCTTTCCATCTCCTCAACACACTCTCCTCACTTGTGAGTATGTTTCCCTCATTATCCCTTATCACCTTTACCTGCTGCACATCTTTCCTAGCTCGGTCCCTCTATCTAGCCAATCGGTACAGGTCCTTTTCCTCCCTCCTTAGTGTCCAACCTTTCATACAACTCTTATTTCCAAATTAAATAAAATGTTAAATTAATTAACATTTACATATAAAAATTTAAATAATATATTAAATTCCAGTGGAAAAAAAAATCATGATTGATATGTTAAGCAATTAAATGCATTTATAAAACTTTAAAAACTTTTTGTATACAATTGGGATCAAGTAGTCCGAGGTCAAATCGTCTAGGGTCAAACTGTCGACTAGCTACTCCTATAGACAGTAAATGTATATTTAAGCATGAAAGTGTATATAGTTGCATAGGGGTTGAATCATCAAGGGTAAACCATGTGGGGTTGAATATTCCTGCTTCCCATGAGGCATATGCAACAACAACAACAGCAACTGGAGCATCCACGGAGGTTTCTCACAAAAAGAATTCAGAGTATAAACAACATGTCCTGTGTGAATCACCTCAAAGCCCTATCCCTGTACTCAGCCTCCTACAGACTGCTAAGAGGTTACAGTGGATATAGAAAGTGTACACACCCCTGTTAAAATGCTAGGTTTTTGTGATATAAAAAAATGAAACCACAATAAATAATTTCAAAACTTTTCCCACCTTTAATCTGACCTATAACCTGTACAATTCAATTGAAAAACAAACAAATCTGTTAGGGGGGAAAATATAAAAAATAAAAAAACATACAGTAAGCTGGTTGCATACGTGTGCATACCCTTAAACTAATATTTTGATGAAGCACCTTTTGATTTAATTACAGCATTCAGACTTCTTGGGTAGGAGTCTATCAACATGGCACATCTTGGCTTGGCAATATTTGTCCACTCGTCCTTGCAGAAGTGCTCCACGTCTGTCACATTGCGAGGGCATCTCTTGTGCACAGCCCTCTTCAGGTCACCCCACAGATTTTATATTGGATTTAGGTCTGGGCTCTGTCTGGGCCATTCCAAAACTTTAATTTTTTTCTGGTGAAGCCATTCTTTTGTTGATTTGGATATATGCTTGGGGTCATTGGCATGTTGAAAGGTGAAATTTTTCTTCATCTTCAGCTTTCTAGCAGACGCCTGAAAGTTTTGGGCCAAAACTGACTGGTATTTGGAGCTGTTCATAATTCCCTCCAACTTGACTAAAGCCCCAGTTACAGCTAAAGAAAGGCAATCCCAAAGCATGATGCTGCCACCACCATGCTTCATCATAGGATGGTGTTCTTTTTGTGATGCGAAGTGTTGTTTTTACACCAAATGTACCTTTTGGAATTGTGGACAAAAAGTTCAACCTTGGTCTCATCAGATCATAACACATTTTCCAACATGATTTTGGAGACAATGTATTGTTTTGCAAATTTTAGCCAGATCTGGATGTTTTTCTGTATAAGAAAAGGCTTCCATCTTGAAACCCTACCCCATAGTCCAGACATATGGAGAATACAGGAGATTGTTGTCACATGTAGTACACAACCAGTACTTGCCAGAAATTCCTGCAGCTACTTCAGTGTTGCTGTAGGTCTCTTGGCAGCTTCACTGACCAGTTTTCATTTTGTCTTTTCATCAGTTTTGGAGGGACATCCATTTCTTTGCAATGTCACTGTTGTCCCATATTTTCTCCACTTTTTGATGACTGTTTTCACTGTGTTCCATAGTATGTCCACTGCTATGGAATTTTTTTTTTACCCTTCTCCTGACTGATACCTTTCAACAATGAGATCCTTTTGTTGCTTTATAAGCTGTCTGTGAACCATGGATTTGCTGTAGCAGGCAACTGAGTAAATGTCAGGAAAATCCTACTAGGACAGCTGAACTTTATTTGGAGTTAATCAGAGTCTCTTTAATTGATGGCAGGTGTGTATCCAAGAACACTGAATGCTGTAATTAAATCAAAAGGTGCTTCAACAAAGGGTTTACTATTGAAAATGCGAACGGCACTTGGGCGACAGTCGGATAGTCGAATGTATAAGGTCGTAAACACGGATGTCGAAGACATAATAATCAATCTAGGAATGGTTTTAACATGGGTCGAGGTAGGGAAGATGTTTGTAGTAGGGAATAATACTGAACACCTACCTCGACCCATGTTAAAACCATTCCTAGATTGATTAGTTTGTTTTTGACATCCTTGTTTACGACCTTATACGTTCGACTATCCGACTGTCGCCCAAGTGCCGTTCGCATTTTCAATAGTAAACCCAACAAAGTATTCATTTAAGGGTATGCACACTTATGCAACCAGCTTATTGTACATTTTTTTTATTTTTTATACTTTTTCCCCTAACAGATTTGTTTGTTTTCAATTCAGTTGTACAGGTTATAGGTAACATTAAAGGTGGGAAAAGTTTTGAAATGATTTATTGAGGTCTCATTTTTTTATATCACAAAAACCTGGCAGTTTAACATGGGTGTGTACACTTTTTATATCCACTGTATCTATGCCTGGCCTAGAAAGCATCCTCTGATCTTGCTCTGATGGACCTGTTGCACATCTGCAAAACAAATGACATCAGAATGACATGATCTAATGACCCAAACCTCATAGTTTCATTGGAAAGTACTAGGCTAGCTGCCCTTGTGGCCATTTTAAGCCTAGCCAATTTCCCCTCAAAGATGAGATTCAAACCCTGTACTTTGTATCTGTGAGGTAAACACCTTAAACATTATAACCCCCTACAACAGAAAGTGGACATGTGGGAGGGGCAGGTATGTGTCTCAGAGACAACCCCTTCTCTGGAATAGGAATAGGCTTCAATTTTTGTGAAGTAGAGTTATTTTCTAATCCAGTAAAAGTATATATTGGGCCATTGGATGAGGAATTGGAAATGTACCCCTAGTCTGACACGTGTGTCTCTGTTAGACATAGGCAGCTTGTAAATGCTTAACAACCCATGTCCAAGCCTACATATACCCCTTAAAATAACCCTAGGGTATCAAAAATGTCAGATACATTTGGGAAGCATGGCTAGGTTTATAATGTTCCCAATGGAGTAATTAGCTTAGTAATCACCTATGAACCTATGACTGTATGTACAGGTGGGTTTAATCGACCTTGTAGATAAGGAGACGGTCTAGAAATACCTTATGGTCTGTTATAGGCTTGCCAAAAAATTAGCAAGAAAACCGGTACACAAGAAGGAAAATGTTACATTAGAAGGAGCAGAGAAACTACCAGGCATGAGAAGCGAATGTACAAGTTTACAAGGTTTATTTGCTAAGGATATGAAAGTTTTCTGCACACATAACAGAGAAGAAAAGAAGAATAAACATGGAAGATAATTAATGTGTCTCATGAGAACAAGGTTAAAACCTCAAAAGCTTATAGTAGACAATAAAGTAAAAGACTGAGTGGAAAAGAGCATGAAGGTGGGTTATCGTAAGAGAGAGAATGAGGCTCACTGGGTGTAAAGAAAGCAAAAATATATAACTGAAAATAAGAGTAGACAATGTCAAGCTACGGAGACAGTTGCACAGATACCACATGAAAGAAAAATGCAAAAGTAAAAAAAGAGATAAGATAGTATGAGAGGGAGAGGCACAGATGTAAAGGTTATGGGTAACAGGGAAGAGTTCTCAAACTGGTAAAAAGATAGAGAGTAAGTTTAAAGGTAGTAGGGAAGACACTGAGCACAATGTCAAGGTCAATTCTTTTTTGTTGTAAATAGAAAAGAGATCTTTGCCAAATAAACAAAGAATAAGAAGGCATATCTTTCTGCAGGCCAGAATTTTGCAGAATGATTAGATTTTGTCTAATATTTTCAGTTTGTTTTTCATAACATTTGTGGTTTTCTGGCAAATCACACTGATAATTGAAGTCAGTAAATGATGACAGAAAATGTATGTTAATGCAAAACTTGTTGTTCTAGTAACTTATTTAACAATATTTAAATTTTATTCTTTATTTTGAGCCTTTCCCCCCATTATTTTTGGCTTTGTCCAAATTTCTTTCACTGAGAAGTTGAGAGGTATGTATGAAAATGAATAAAGAACATACCCCGGGATTCAATAAAGTTTTTTTTCCATGCAGGAATAGTGTAGCTGTTCCTGCATGGAATATGGCCACTGAGTGATCCAGTAAACAAGCCTGGGGATATGCATGAGCCTGCTAACAGTATTCTGCCACGGACACGACAGGATTATGATAATGACCTCATCTGCTGGTGAAAACCATGCAGATGAGGTCAATTAGTGATCCAGTAAGCAGGCAGGCATCCGTGGCAGAATAGTGTAGCATGCAGAAATGTGTTTGGTTACTATCCGAATACATTTCTGCAAAAATCAAAACAGAGGCATGACAGCTCAAACTAAAGTATGTATTATAATCCTTAGGCATGCCAATGGACAAATATATGGCCATCGGGATGGAAAATTGTTGCAAAATTATAAAAATCAAAGTTTATTTTTTTGGCCGATCTCGGCCGTTTAAGCATAGGGCAGTGGTGCGCAAATGGGATCATGCCGAAAATAAAAAAAAATGTGGTAATGCATTTTGCCATTATATTCTATGGCATGCAGAAACAAAACAACAGTAGTGAACAGTGGTTGCTAAGGGGAAAAGCTCTGGTGTAGCGCTGTAACTAGGGACTAAGGCAGTGGCATATGCTAATGAGGGAAATTTACTGAATCACAAAAAGAAGACAAGTGCCAAACTGCACCTAACTGTATAGGAGCTATAAGGCAGTGGTGTAAGTAGAAGAAGCAGCTGACACAAAAACGGGATGTGTCATGCTTGGTGTAAGCACATTGCAGCTCCATGGCTCCTAGATGAGCTTAGCTAAACACAGCTAAGCAAGGGGGTGTGTCTTAGGCTGTATTGACCTATTCCATGAAATGAAGGGCATGTTCATGTCCAGGGGAGGGCCATTTCTCATTGTTTACTTTAGCTAAATGGGTTTGCGCAGCGCACACTGGGTGTAAAAAAACCCCAGAAATAGCAAGACTGTTTACATTTGGGTACTGGGTTTGCAAGGCGCACCTCGTGGCTTAAAAGGGGTGGAAATGGGAAGGGAACAAAAAAAGAAAA
>NC_056728.1:1240538721-1240603721 GCF_019279795.1 Protopterus annectens
TGTCGACTGAAAAGGTGGTAATAAATCTAGGTGGTCCCCCGACGGTTGATTCAGGGTTCAACCCCCCATGCTGGACAGCTGTACCAGACCCAGTTAAGCCAACCAATGGCTTAAAAGGTAACAAGGGTACATAGATGTTGAGTGACCTTTTATGTT
Organism: Protopterus annectens; assembly: GCF_019279795.1. NCBI lineage: Eukaryota > Metazoa > Chordata > Ceratodontiformes > Protopteridae > Protopterus > Protopterus annectens. The sequence goes on from NC_056728.1 coordinate 1,240,538,878, forward strand.
TTACCTCGCTAATGAGATCATCCAGTAGGGCTGACGGATAAGAGCGACTTAGGAACATCGATTTCATCAAGGAACATTCAAGAACAAAATCATCATCTCTACTGACCATTCTCGCAGCCCTCACCAATTGCCCTTTAACTACTGCTCTCTTCTGTGAAAAGGGATGACAACTGGAGAAGTGCAAGAAGGTATTGGAATAGGTCGACTTCCTATATATACAAGCGAGAAAGCAATCTGATTCCAGATCTTTTGACAAATCTATATCCAAATAGGAGATCTTTGAACGTATGTCATCGATGTTGAAGCCTCCAGCCTACACTCTCAGTTCTAGGAATGAAGTGAACCAATCCTATAAAGTTATAAAGGACAACATTGAAGAAATGTTTTTGGAAAGTAGGATTAATCAGGAACTTTATGATTACTTATACACGTCATTCCCTAGGTTTCCTTACCTTTTTGGGATACCAAAGTTACATAAAGACCTGATCAACCCCCCTATGCGTCCTCTCATTGACAGTCGTGGCTCCCCAGAATACGCGTGTGCTAAGGTTGTTGACAGCATCCTACAGAAGTTTGTTAAGTTAGAGTCTCGGATTTGTAAAGACTCCTGGTCCTTTCTCACTAAATTGAATAACATCGAATATCAGAACCAATTCAATTTGTTGACCATCGACGTGAGAGATTTATATACTAGTATCCCACACGATGTGGCAATTGATTGGGTTTTTGCCAGAATGAGAGCACATGAAGCTAGTAACTATGACATCGCTCTCGTAGGTGAGCTATTGGATCTGGTTTTAACTAACAATTTCTTCATGTTTGGGGACAATTTCTATATGCAAAACATCGGCGTAGCTATGGGGTCACCATGTGGGGCAAGTGTCGCCAATTTGGTGATGGCGGATTGGGAACATCGGTTTGTATTGGATCACCACTCTTACTTAGCACGGATAGGATTCTACACTCGCTTCCTGGATGATATTTTCATCCTATTTAAAGGAGACAAGGATGAAGCAGAAGAATATGTGAGTTTCCTCAATAATACAACCAACTTTTTGTGCTTTACATTCCAATTTAGCACTACAAGGATCTCCTATTTGGATATAGATTTGTCAAAAGATCTGGAATCAGATTGCTTTCTCGCTTGTATATATAGGAAGTCGACCTATTCCAATACCTTCTTGCACTTCTCCAGTTGTCATCCCTTTTCACAGAAGAGAGCAGTAGTTAAAGGGCAATTGGTGAGGGTTGCGAGAATGGTCAGTAGAGATGATGATTTTGTTCTTGAATGTTCCTTGATGAAATCGATGTTGCTAAGTCACTCTTATCCGTCAGCCCTACTGGATGATCTCATTAGCGAGGTAAAACATAAAAGGTCACTCAACATCTATGTACCCTTGTTACCTTTTAAGCCATTGGTTGGCTTAACTGGGTCTGGTACAGCTGTCCAGCATGGGGGGTTGAACCCTGAATCAACCGTCGGGGGACCACCTAGATTTATTACCACCTTTTCAGTCGACAGTTCAACAATGCGTCATATCATCAACAAAAATTGGCACCTTTTCCGAGCTGACCCCTTAATTTTTTCAAAGTTAGGCTGTGTGCCTAAAATCACGTATAGGAAAGCTAAGAATCTGAAATCATTTTTCGAACAGAAATTAGTTTTTGTTAGATCTCCTGGCATGTTCAAGTGCCAAAACTGTAGTTACTGCAGGTTCATTCTGGAGTCTAACCGATTCCATGTTCAAAATCAGGAATTTAAGTTGAAATCTAGACTGAATTGTAATTCCACCATGTTGGTGTACCTGGCTCAATGCCATAATTGTTTGGGATTTTATGTGGGGAAAACAGAGCGTAAGCTTAGGGAGCGCATTTATGAACACACTTATGCGATTAGGAAAGGTAAGGAGACTAACGCTCTGGCAAAACATATTCAGGAATTCCCTACGCACAGTTTCAAATTTATAGGCATTGAACAGGTTACACAAGATGCCAGAGGGGGACCACACATTTAAGATTACTAGAGAGGGAGTTACACTGGCAAATTAAGCTAGAAGCATACCACAGTCCTGGGTTAAATGAATCCTGTTCCATTTCATGTATCCTTCGCAGTTTGAGCTTGAAGAGGTAGTATGGTATTTTTCAATATATGCTGGAAGTTTGTTAAAAGATTTGGTACAAACTTGATTTGTCTAAGTTACTCTAATAAGTCATTATTTATTCTGATTTTTGGTTTTATAAGGTATTGTTGTGTTGATTATTTGCATGTTTATTTACATATTTTATATATGTTTTATAGGATGGGAGTATTAGAACATAAGTATAACCATTGCTCAGTTTATTAGTGTTTCTGTCTTTTAATTATTAATTCTTTACAATTTCATATTTATCATGATTAACTACCAGTTGTGTAGATCTCTAAATGTACCTTAACTTGTTAGAGAATTAATGTTTTTAGCTGAATTAACATTGGTAATAAGTCAAAAAGGTTCTTTACCTTTAATGGACTTTTAACGGATCTTTTTAATGTAATTAATTGTATTCAGCGTAATTTTGCAAGTAATAAGTGACGTCATATTATTTAAAACAAATGTGAGTTAGTTACTTATCAGTTTCTGAAGAAGTTTGCCTAGGAAGGCATTCGAAAAGCGCTTCAATAAATAATTTCTTAAAGTTGGGACCTTTGCTTCGGCAGTGTGTTATATTGACAGTATTGCACTGAGGATATTTCGTGGTTTGGTTTACTTTATGGTTCACCATTTTCGTTTATTGGTTTCTTATTCATTTCTTAGTTTGTCTGATACCTTACCAGGATGATCTGTGGATTGACACCACTAATTAATGACATAATTTGAGTTGCAGACTTCAAAACCAGCAGTAAATTTATGTTAAAATAAATCCGGTTACTCTAATAACTTTCTAAGTTTACAGTGGATATAATAAGTATACACACCCCTGTTAACATGCTAGGTTTTTGTGATATATAACATAAGACCACAGAAATCATGTCATAACTTTTTCCACCTTTAATGTGACCTGTAACCTGTGCAATCCAATTGAAGAACACACACATTGGTTAGTGGTAACATATAGCAAATGAAATACCTACAATAGGCTGGTTGCATGAGTGTGCACACCCTTAAACTAATACTTTGTTAAAGCACTTTTTGATTTAATTACAACATTCAGTCCTCTTGGGAAGGTGTCTATCAGTATGGCACATCTTGACTTGGCACTATTTGCACACTCTCCCTTGCAAAAGCTCCAACTCTATCAGATTGCAAGGGCATCTCTTGTGCACAGCTCTCATCAGGCCACCCCACAGATTTTCTATTGGATGTAGGTGTGGGCTCTGGCTGAGCCAGTCCAGAACATTGAATGTCTTCTGGTGAAACCATTCTTTTATTGATACAGGCTGTTTTACATTAAGAAGGTTTGCGGTCTGCACTGTTGTGGCAGGACAGGTAGCTTACATCCTTCTAAGCTGGGAATTGCTGATTGAAAGCCCAGTGTCTGCTATTCTAAAAGTGTATTAGTTCTGGGTTAAGCACTTAGGCTTCAGGCGGGTTATTCTACATTAAGAAGGTTTGTGGTCTGCACTCTTGTGGGAGGAGAGGCTGGATTCTGCCCTTCTGAACTGGGAATTTTTGGTCACAGGCTTACTGTGACTGCTTATTTGAACTGTTTCTTTCTGAAATTGGTGCACCTTGTTGCTGTAGCATAGACCAGATTCAGGCCTGCTGAATCTAGCTTTGTATAACTTGAGCACTGATCCAGGCCATCCTTTTTTGGAGAAAGTTATCCTGCACCCTAGTAAGCAGGGGTGTGCAGTTAGAACTTGTCTGATTGAAGACTGCTGGAACAGGGCTCAGTTTTGAGCTTTTTTCTGGTTAATTGGGTAACTTGTTTAAATCAGTCTGTTCGTTTTCTGTTGTTTTTATATACATATATATATATATATATATATTGCACTTTATTCATCTGCTTTTACTGCATTTGTGTTTTGTCCTACTTTATTACTGGGGACATTGACTACAACTCTGATCTGTGATATATAACAATAAGTATCCTTTTCTGTGTTTTTAAATAGTTTTTGTGAGTGTATCTTCTTCATTTTCTGGAAAAAAAAAAATATATATATATATATATATATATATGTGTGTGTGTGTGTGTGTGTGTATATACTTGTTTCCCACCATTCTAAGCTAGTATACTCCAGTTTTCAGGTTAGCGCTGAATCCAGGGCTGTGTTACAAATCTCTGTGTTTGCCAATACCTTACTTGGATAGAAGGACGCTTCTCTGTTCACCTGTGAGAGAGGGGAGCTTTGAGCTGCCTATCTGTCCCTGGAGGAGTGGTTTCAGCCCAGAAATTAGTAGTTTATTGGCCATTTTGGGCTAATTTCTATCTCTTTCATTTCCCTGCTATAAATACCATATTTGCCCAGTTTTGTGTGCCGGGCAGCGCAGGTTAGCTAGGGTAAAACTATTCATAAGTTCATAGGTTCATACTAGGCTATCTGCCATGGGGCATTTATAAGCCTAGCCAGAGTGTGTTTGGCTTTCGCCACCCATTTTAAATGAATTTTGCTATGCCCTTTTTCGAGGTTAGTATACTGTGCCTCTGTCTAACAGTGACACAGAAGTGATATCCGGGGTAAACCTACGATCTCCCATCCACTCATCAAGATTCCTCTTGAAGAGAGTCAATGAGGGACTCTGCCTAACCTGGACTGGGATTTTATTCCAGAGTGAAGGGAGCCTCTGGGTTATGAATCTGTCCCTCCAGCATGTCGTATTTATTTCAGTGCTGAGGTTCAGGTCTCTCAAGCGTGTAGCTCGATGGGATTTGGATTTTCTGAGGTGCAGCATGTCCATTAATTCCGGGTTGGACATGGCTTTATACGTCAGGCAAAGATCGCCTCTGAGCAGGCGGTATGCCATTGAGTAGTGCTGGAGTTTCTTTAACCGGGCAGCATATGGCATCTGTTTGAGCCCTTTGATCCTCTTGGTGAAGTACTTTTGGGGTCTTTCCAGTTGCTGCAGGTGTCTGGTAAGGTACATCCCAAAAGGGGCATTGTACTCAATTATGGGCCTGATGAGGGATGAGTAAAGAGGCACGATGACCTCCCTTGATCTAGATGTGAATCCCTTCATGATTAGGTGGGCTATATAAAATGTTTTTCTATCCACTTTGGCCACGTGGTTTTCAAATGAGAGATTGCTATCAACTTGGGTCCCCAGGTCCCTAATTACTTCTTCCGTACTTAATGGATTACCACCTATGTGGTAATTTGTGGGCACTTTGTTTTTGCCAAAGGGGATGACTATACACTTTTTGGCATTTAGCTTGAGGCCATGACTCTGGCACCAGTTGTCTGTTTCTATGAGGCCCTTTTGTAGGATGCTTGTGTCGGCTGGATAGTCGATTATGGTGCCTAGTTTGCAGTCATCTGCGAACTTGGTCAGCCACAGTCCTTCCGTGTTGGCCTGTACCTCCGAGAAATATATACCGAACAAGAGAGGGCCCAGGACTGAGCCTTGTGGGACGCGACTTGTAACTGGTTTGGAGTCTGACATGGCTCCAGCAATTCTAACCATGTGGGTTCTGTCCTTGAGCCAGTTTGCAACCCATCTAGTGACATAGGGGTTTATATTTAAGCTGGTGAGCTTATCTATAATGCCCGAGTGGGGTATTGTATCGAAGGCTTTTGCGAGGTCCAGGTAGGCTGTGTGGACCACAGTCCCCTTGTCAATGGCATTGGTGACTGTTTCAAAGAAATCAACCAGGTTTAAGAGGCAGGATCTGCCCTTAACAAAGCCGAGCTGGGTAGGATCCAGTGTCTATAGGTCCTCAATATCTTTATTTATGAGTTCCATGATGATCATTTCCATAGCTTTGCAGACCAAGCTAGTCAGGCTTATGGGGCGATAGTTTCCAGGATCCAATGAGGCACCACCTTTGCGGAGAGGGACCAATGTTGCTGTATGCCACTCTTTGGGTACATATCCTGTAGTAAGGCTGAGATTGAACAGTAGTTTTATGTTTGGGTTTTGCTCTTCTTGGAGTTCATGTAGGATGCAGCCCGGGGCACCATCTGGTCCCATTGATGCTGTGTTTTTTGCTTTGGAGAGGGCGGCTCTTACCTGAGCATCTGAGATGTCAGGGGGGCAGCACTCTGCTGGGATAGATATTTGCCCTTTTGGTGGGGAGGGGAGGGGAGAAGTTTGCGCTGAACCTGTCAGCTAGGATGTTGGCAATGTCTGTGGGTTCAGTGTAATTTTTGTCATTTTGGTCTAATTCTGAGCATATCTGGGAATTCCCACCCAGGTTCCTAACATAACTAAAGAAAGCCTTGTCATTATCCTTAGTGTCCTGTGCAATTTTTCTCTCCAAGCTGGCCTTAGACGATTTTATGAGTGCCCGTAGGGTTTTGCTAATACTGATCAGAGATGCCTTCCCTTTTTGGGATTTTGCTCTATCATGTAGTAGCTTCTTCCTTCTATTGTATAGTTTGCTTATGGCTGGGGTCCACCAGACAGGATGCCTGCCTTTGGAGGACTGGGTCTTGGTTTTATTTGGGATTGCATGATCCATGCATTCCTGAAGGTGTTCATAGAATGCATTTATAAAGGATTCTGCGGTCTGGGCCGTATTTTCCACAGGCCCGGGGACTTTGATGGATTCTACCTCGGTTTTGAGGAGTGTGAAATTTGCTTTAGAGAAGTTTTTCACTGTGGTTTTCTGGGCAGGGGGTGGGGTCGGGATGTGAATATCCAGTGAGATTAGTTTATGGTCTGATCTTACCAGTGAGGGATACACTTCTGGTCTGGAGCATAGAGCCCCCATGTTGGTGATGATCAGGTCCAGTATGTTTTCCCCTCTTATGGGAGTGTTAACAAGTTGTTCCATAGCATTTGAGTTTATAAATTCTAGGAACTTTTGGGCTAGGGTGTTGGAGCTAGAGTAATGCTCCCAGTCTATGTTTGGGTAGTTGAAGTCGCCCAATATAATGGTGTTTGGAGAGACCTTCATATTTTCCAGTGTTCTCAGGAAGGCTGAGTGGGGTTCCTGGGTTTAGGAGGGTGGTCTGTAGCAGGCTATAAACTGGAAGGCAGTTTTACCCACTGTTAGTTGCACATGGATAGTCTCTGATGCTTCATGCTGTGCCACCAACCTGGAGGTGTGGGTATCTTTGACGGATATTGATACTCCCCCTCCTTTTGTGGTTCGGTCCAAGTTTTGGGGCCGAAAAGCATGGTATGAGATATAACCTGGTAGTGCTGGGGTGCTCTCGAGAGCCTTGAACCAGGTTTCTGTTACTGCACAGATATCGATGTTCTCCATGCTAAGGAGAGTTTCAAGTGCATGCATCTTGAGGTTTAGACTTCTGGCATTGAGTAGCATTACTCTTAGTTTCTTATCCCTTGTGATACCTATGGAGGTGGGTTTGTCTTTTGCGCCTCGCCTAAAAGAGGCACTATGGGGGTGGCAAGAGCCTTTGCCAATATCTGAAAGCCCAGGGGTGACAGGTGCAAGCCGTCCCTAGCGAAGCATCGTGGCTTGTTGAGCATGTCATCCCAGGCTGACAGGCATTGGATCCCCTTTGAATGACACCAATACTTAAGCCAATTGTTGAAATTGATCATCTTGTCTTCATATTGTGGTATCATTCTTGGTGAGGGTAAGATGCTACTCAAGATCTGGGTCATACTGGCCTGGGCTACATGCTCAGAGAGCTCCTCTGTCTCTTTTCATGTAGTCCAGGGAGGTATGTCTCAGGTCATTCACACCAGCATGGACAATGATTGAGTCATATTTGTACTTGCCTTGGAGTGACCTGAGTGCTTGTGTTATGTGGCGGATCCTAGCACCCGACAGGCAGCTCACCGTGACCTTCTCCTTCTTCAGCCTGGTGAGCGGGACGTCAGTGTGCCTGACGATAGAGTCACCTATTACAAGTGTATCAGGTGTGTTGTTTAGCCTTAAGGGCTGTGACTATTCGGGACACTGGCTTTGTGAGTTATATGTTGCACGTGTTTTGTTTTGGGGTAGCAGTTGCTTGGGTGTCTGCTTTGGAGGTCTCTGCTGCTTAGGCAGATTTTTATTTAGAGCCTCCGAGTATGTTTTTGTGTGTTTATGTGTTTGGTTTGCTGTCGTGGTAGGTCTATGTGAGACTGGAATTGTAGTGAGTGTGGTTTCCTTCTCCTCCTGACTGGTTACGCCAGTGCTAAGTTGAGAGAGCTTAGCCTCCAGTTTGGCTATATGGTTGCATCTCTCACATGTGTTGGAATTTGTTGGGAGGAGGAGAGGGTTGTCTGTGTACATGAGGCAGTTGTAACATTGCCTCAAGATTCCAAGATTCACCAGCTGGACCGGAGAGGAGATTGACAACTGACCTTTGGACATGCTAGAATAGTATTGGGAATTCCTTTATAATTGAAAAAAAGGGCCAATGGGGAACAAGGTACTCAAGGGGAGTTTGTGAGGGTGTAGTGCTATTAATGTTTTAGTGTTGACTTATATAATTGCTTTAGTGAGCAAGTGCCAGGCGTTAGAATAGGAATATGGTGTTTATTATGAGAACTAGATCAGTTCTAAGGGAAAAAGTGAAGAGCAGACTTTGTGGAGCCGAGAATGGCTTAAATCCAATTAAGTGGAGCTGCCCGATGCTGCGCTATGCGCAAAATCGCACAAAGCCGCGCCAAAGCGGTTTTCATACAGGGGGACGTGAAAGAGCTAGAAATTGGCCCAAAACAGGCAATAGACTACCAGATTCTTGTACTGGGAACACTCCTCCAGGGATAGATAGGCTGCTCTAAGCTCCCAACTGCCACTGGTGAACAAAGAAGCCTCCCTTTATCCAAGAAAGGAAATGGGCAACACAAGAACTTTCCAAACGTCCAGAATACAGCAAAGCCTGTATTTGGACTACTCTAGGTCAGGAAAGATGGGAAACAAGGATAATTGTTTTTTTTTTTTTTTCTTTTTTGCAACAAACAGCAGCAAATTGCAATAAATATGTAACACAGGCTCCACAAAGTCTCCTCTTCAATTTTTCCCTTGGAACTAGACAAACTTTCAACTTAAGCACTCAAGCCATTCATTTCTCAGCCCGGCACTTGCTCAAAACGCATAGCAAGCACTTATAAACCCTAGCACTAGACCCTCCTGTACTGTACAGAAAGACAAGGCTCTCTATTCGACCTTACCAGCCATCCAGTAAAACAGTTCAGCTTACCTATCCAGGCATGACCAAAGGACAGTTTCAGGTGTACTCTCCAGTCCAACTGGTGAATCTGGGCATTTTGAGGCAATGTTACAACTGCCTCATGTACACAGACATCCCCCTCCTCCTACCACCAAACACTAATACATGTGAGAGATGCAGTTATACAGCCAAACTAGGGGCTAAGCTCTCTCAACCCAAGACTGGATCAGACAGTCAAGAGGAGAAGGGAAATACTTGTATCACACCACCAGTCTTACATAGACCCATTAAACCAGCACCGGCAAAAACACAAATAAATACATGGAAACATACTCGGAGGCTCTAAATAAAAATCTGCAAAACCAACAGAGACCTCCAAAGCAAACATCCAAGCAACCTCCACCCCCCAACACAAACCATGAAACACATACATCACAAAACTAGTGTGTCATGCAATCACAGCCCTTAAGGCAAAATAACGTACCCAACATACTAGTAATAGGTGACTCTATAGTCAGGCGCACTGACATCCCGCTCATTAGGCTGAATAAGGAGAAGGTTACTGTTAGCTGCCTGTCAGGTGCCAGGATCCACCACATAACACATGCACTCAGGTCACTCCAGAACAAGTACAAATATGACTCTGTCATTGTCCATGTTGGTGTAAATGACCTGAGCCGTTCCTCCCTGGACTACATGAAAAGAGACATGGAAGAGCTCTCTGATCACATAGCCCAGGCCGGTATGACCCTGACCCTCAGTAGCATCCTGCCCTCACCAAGAATGATACCACGGTATAAAGAAAAAATTCTTGATTTCAACAATTGGCTAATTTTCTGGTGTCATTCAAAGGGGCTCCAGTGTCTGTCCACCTGGGATGACATGCTCGACATGCCACGCTGCTTCGCTAGAGATGGCTTGCACCTGTCACTCTTAGGCTTTTGAATACTTGCCAAGGCTCTTGCCACACCCTTATTGCCTTTTTTAGGCAAGACTCAAAAGACAAACCCACCACCGTAAATAGCACAAGTAACAAAAAACTGAGGGTAATGCTACTCAATGCCAGAATTTTGAACCTCAAAATGCACACACTCCAGGCACTCCTCAGTATTGAGAAAATCGATATATGTGCAGTAACAGAAACCTGGTTTAAGGCTCCAGAGGACACCCAGCACTACCAGGCTACAACTCATACCATACATTTCGGCCACAGAACCCAAACCGAATGACAAAAGGTGGGGGTGCATCCATATTCATCAAGGATACCCACACCTCCAGGTCAGTGGCACAGCACAATGCTTCAGAGATTATCCACGTGCAACTAACAATGGGCAAAACTGCAATTCAAATTGTAGCTTGCTACAGATCATCCACCATGTCCCAGGACCCCCATTCTGCATTTCTGGAAAAACTGGGAAACATAAAGGTCCTACCAAACACCCTGATAATGGGTGATTTCAATTACCCAAACATTAACTGGGGAACTACTCAAGTACTAACTCCCTTGCCCAACTTTTCCTAGAATTTATAAACTCAAATGCCCTGGTTCAACTGGTCAATACTCCCACCAGAGGTGGCAACATATTGGAACTGGTCATCACCAACATGGGCGATCGGTGTTCCACACCAGAGGTCAACCCCTCACTGGTTAGATCTGACCATAAACAAATCACTTTAGATATCCATATTCTGCCCCCACCCCCAGACAAGAAAGCCACCATGAAAATCTTTTCAAAAGCAAACTTCACGTTACTTAAGACCGAGGTGGAAAGTTTCAAAGCACCCATGCTGAAGGATAACTGTCCAAGCTGCAAAATCCTTTACTAATATATTCTATGGGCAGTTACAAGAATACATGGATTGTGCCATCCCAAGCAAAACCAAGACTCACTCCTCCAAGAAAAGGAAACCAGTTTGGTGGACTCCTGCCATAAACAAGCTATACAATAGAAGGAGGAAACTAGTACAGAAAAGAGTAAAATCCCAAGAAGGGAACACATCCTTGATCAGTATCAGCAAGAAACTACGATCCATCATAAAATCATCCAAGGCGAGCTTTGAAAGAAGAATTGCCAAGGACTCCAAAGATAACCACAAGGCATTCTTTAGCTTTGTCAAGAATCTAAGAGGCAATGCTCAGATCTGCTCGGAGTTAGTGCAGAATGGCACAAAATGCACTGAACCGACCAATATCTCCAACATCCTGGCAGACAGGTTCAGCGCAAACTTCACCCCCCCCTCTCACCCCCAGAAGGGCCCATAAGCATACCAGAAGAATGTAAAGTCCCTAAAATCACAGACACTCAGGATAAAACAGCCCTCTCCAAAGCCAAAAACACAGCATCAGTGGGACCGGACAGTGTCCCAGGCTGCAATCCTACATGAGCTCAAAGACGAACTAACCCCTCACCTAAACACACTGTTCAAACTCAGCTTCTCCTCAGGTTACATAGCCATAGAGTGGCACACAGCAATGGTTATTCCACTCCACAAAGGTGGAGCCACAACAGACCCCAGGAACTATCGCCCTATAAGCCTGACTAGCTTGGTCTGCAAGGCTATGGAGCACATCATCATGGAACTCATTAACAAAGACATTGGGAACCTCCAAACACTGGACCCTACCCAGTTTGGCTTTTGTAAGGGCAGATCATGCCTCCTAAACCTGGTGGACTTCTTTGAGACAGTTACCAAGGCTATAGACAAGGGAAAGGTGGTACACACAGCCTACATAAACCTCGCTAAGGCCTTCAACACCATTCCCCATTCTGGTATTATAGACAAGCTCACCAGCCTGAACATAAACCCCTATGTCACAAGATGGGTTGCCAACTGGCTCACGGAGAGAAGCCACATGGTGAGAGTTGCGGGAGCTATGTCTGTCTCTAAACCGGTTGCAAGTGGTGTTCCCCAGGGTTCAGTCCTAGGACCCCTCCTGTTCGGCATATACTTCTTGGAGGTACAAGCAAGCACAGGAGGACTATGGCTGACCAAGTTTGCAGATGACTGCAAACTAGGCGCTATAACTGACTCTCCGGCTGACACAGACATCCTACAAAAGGGTCTCACTGAGACGGATACCTGGTGTCAAAATCATGGCCTCAAGTTAAATGCCAAAAAGTGCATAGTCATCCCCTTTGGAACAAACAAAGTACCCACAAACTACCACATAGGTGGTCGTCCCCTAAATACGGAAGATGTAATTAGGGATCTGGGGACCCAAGTATAGTAATCTCACCTTTGATAATCACATTGCCAAAGTGGTTAGAAAATCCTTCTACATGGCCCACCTAATCACAAAAGAGTTCAAATCCAGATCAAAAGAAGTCATTGTGCCCCTCTACTCATCACTCATCAGACCCATCTTAGAGTACAATGCCCCATTTGGGATGTATCATACAAGACACCTGCAACAGCTGAAAAGACCACAGAAGTACCTCACCAAGAGGATCAATGGCCTCAAACAGATGCCCTATGCAGCTCAACTGAAGAAACTCCAGTTGTACTCGGTTGCATACCGCCTACTCAGAGGTGATCTCTGCCTGACATACAAGGCCATGTCCAACCCAGAATTGATGGACATGCTCCACCTAAAGGAAACCTTATCTCCTCGAGCCACATGCTCTAGGGATCTAAACCTCACCACAACAATAAATAGGACATGCTGGAGGGATAGATTCCTGTCCCAGAGACTTCCCATGCTTTGGAACAAGATTCCAGTCTACATTAGGCAGAGCTCCTCACTACCACTCTTCAAAAGAATCCTTGATGAGTGGATGGGAAACAGAAAGTTTACCTCGGGGATCACTTCAGTGGCTCTGCTGGACAGAGGCACAGGGAACAAACCTAAGGGGACGGTGAAAGCCAACACATTCTGGTTAGGCTTATCTGCTTCGGGCAGATAGCCTTGTACCCACCTATGAACCTATGAACCTATTTGGATGTATGGTTTGGGTCACTGTCATTTGGAAAGGTGGAATTCCTCTCCATCTACAGCTGTCTAGCAGACACCTGAAGAATTTGGGCTAAAATGGATGGTATTTGGAACTGTTCATAATCCCCTACAACTTGGCTAAAGCCCCAGTTTCAGCTTATGAACACCAACCCCAAAGCAAGACACTGCCATCACGCTGCTTCACCATGGGGATGGTGTTCTTTTGGTGATGCGCAGTGTTGTTATTGTACCCAACAAACCTTTTGGAATTATGGCCAAAAAGTTCAACTTTGATCTCATTAAGCCATAACACATTTTCTCACATGCTTTTGGGAGACTTGATGTATTATTTTTTCAGAATTTAGCCAGGCCTAGATGTTGTTTCATGTGAGAAAATGCTTCCATCTTCCAACCCTACCCCATATACAAGACATATGGAGAATATGGGAGATTGTTGTCACATGTAGTACACAACTAGTACTTGCCAGAGATTCCTGCAACTCCTTTAGTGTTGCTGTAGGTCTTTTGGCAGCCTCACTGACCAGTTTTGAACTTGTCTTCTTATCAAATTTGGAGGGATGTCCACTTCTTCATAATGTCACTGTTGTCCAATATTTTCTCCAACACTGTCTTCACCATGTTCCATGGTATATGTATTGCTGTGGAAATGTTTTTGTACACTTCTCCGGGCTGATATCTTTCTACAATGAGATCCCTTTGAAGCTTTGTAAGCTGTCTGAGAACCATGGCTGTTGTTGTAGCAGGCAACTGAGTAAATGTCTGGAAAAGCCTAGTAGGACAGCTGACTATTATTCGTTGTTAATCAAAGAGTCTCTGTAATTGATAGCAGGTGTGTACCCAAGAAGACATAATGCTGTAATTAAATCAAAAGCTTCTTCAACAAAATATTAGCTTCAGGCTGTGCACACTTATGCATCTAGCTTACTGTACCTCTTTTAGTTTTCATACTTTTTCCCCTAATAGATTTGTATGTTTATCAATTGAATTGTACAGGTTATAGGTAACATTAAAGGTGGGAAGAGTTGTAAAATATTTTATTATGGTCTCCTTTTTGTATGACACAAATACCTGGCATTTTAACAGGGGTGTGTATACTTGTTATATGCACAGTGTAAGACTACTTTTCAAATATGTCCTTAGTTTTGTCCCTTTGTCCAGTTTTGTCAGTCTTTGTCCAGATTTCTTGCACTGACAGGTTGTGAGGTATGCTACGGATATGTTAGAACTCCTGCAAATAGGCCCCTGTGATGACCACTCTGATGCAATGCAATTAACCCCACCACAAGTGAACATTCACATATCGCAATATGGCTAAGAGTAACAGTTGTGTCCATGGTAAAATGCATGACCATAACATGCCTCGGGTATTGGTGTGCCACAACAGGACAATACCATACTCTCTGGCTTCAGGCTGCTGTCCCACATCCTGACCAGAGGTATCTATGTAGTTGTGGGGGAAGAGGTATTGTCAGCAGGCTCACATGTGGCATTAGTACAAGATGAATGCTACTTTTCTGCACATGTACAGTATAATCTCTGATACTACACAATTTGCTGTCCTTAACCATAGATGTGCACTTTTGTGCATTACACAACTCCACCCACAAATGCAGTTTCACCTGACTAATGCATCTAGATACTCTACAGAAGCAGTATGATTGCTACAGTATTCAATTGATGTGCACTGGGGCCTTACCTGGACATTCCTCGCCTATTGTCTGGATGCCACCCACCTCCACGACTTGTATGTGTTGGCTTTGCTTGCATGTGGTGGCTGCCCCAAGGCTGGTAAGGAGCTACTCCATTGGTGTAAGTGGGGCCTGCATAGCAGGACCCCCACCTGTGATGGAATGGTCCCTGGCCACGGCAGCATCTCTTTGCCAGGCATGGCATATCAGGTCAGTCGCCCGATGGCTGACCTGATCATATGTGCGCCTATGATAGCCTACGTTGTTTACTCTGTGGACAAGCTTGTCTCACTGGGCGGTCCACTCCTGTAGATTCTGTTGCCATGGCCAAACATCACCCCATAGTGGTTGATTATCATCTCGGTGATGGCCGCAGTTTTAGCTGCAGTGTACGCAGGCTGCCTTGCATACTGCATTTCACCTGGAAGACATAAACAGGGAAATACATCACAGGACATCATACATTGCTCAACGTTATTTACATAGCCCGCACATCAGCATTGACTAGCATTAGCCACCACTTATGACCACATCACATCCCTGTCATCTGTCAGTACAGTATGAGCTTGCATTGCACTCCTGGTCCTGATGTGTCTAGCTCCCCCCAGTGAGGGCCAGTAAATTGCATAAGCCATCATTCATCATTCACCTTTGTGCAAAGGGATGACAGTGGTCGTCTTCCTTACAGATGGAATGTCAATGGTGTTCAGGCTTTGCTTGTGTACAGTGTGTAATGGAGCTGGAAGCATATGCCTGAGTTCATGTAGGATGCAGACAAGGATGTTATCAGCTTTCATGGAGACTTACATTTATTGCCTTTGATTAGGCATTATGGACATGCTGCTGTGCATATCCACCTATACTGATGGTAGGACGGGAGGGTGATGTTTTCCCTTAATCTGTCTGCAGTGGGTTGGCTATACCTATGCTGTGTGTGTATGTGGTATGATTGATCACCAGTACAGGGTGGGTTGGGTTGTTGTCTCTGAGATTGAAGATGTGTGAAGACGGCCTTGTGACTGGCCTTGGTGAATGTGTCCAATTTGTACTCATAGTTAGCCTTACACTAATTCACCTTTGACCTCATATGCTTATTCAGACACAGGTTGACTTACTTCCAAGTTGGTGCTTGCTCCTATTTGGCCCTGTACAGCCAATATAGTGACTGATTATGTGGTCTGTGTATTGCTACTGTCCAGCAAAGGGGATTACTCGACCTTGGTGGAGGCAGGTTTTACGAGTCAGCTATTGCTGAGCTCATACAATTATGTAGGTGCTCATAAAGCTGTTTATAGTGGACATGGACACAAGGTCATAACACAATTGGACAATTCTTCATAAATGGGGGGCAATGGCCCAGAATTAGTGACACTTTATTACTATTGCTGTAACAACCTTAAGTCAGTTGATAGCAGAGTAGGTTTTGCATTCACAGAAATACCCTGGAGGATGTCCGACACTCATATGTATGCTATCATGTTCTAATGCCAGTCTTCACAGATTTGCCAATGATTTTCCAGACATAACACAACTCTATGAGTAAATAACTACAAATATGAGGCACACATATGGTCAATGTGCATAACACTGAACAGTTGAATGGTATGAGCTCAGTATATTACATGCAGCTCAACAGACAAGTCTGCAACAGTAGTTCAATATGCACATACCCTGTATAGGTCTCTTAGATTTGTGAGACAAATGTGTATCATAGTTTTATTCGCAAGTAACATATGGATATTTATGACATCCCACTAGCTGGCCTAGCAGTGTCATAGTCATATTGTTCAACATATACTCAGTAGTAGTCATATGTGAGCCGTCCTTTCCTGGGGTCACTCAGGGGCCTGAGCTGTGATCTATGCCACTGCAGACATACCCAGACACTATGTTCATTGGTGCTGATTAGCAATATATCAGTACAACAAATCTTTTGAGGTATATTTGTTTAACATCCAACCTCCCATTATTGCATAGCACCTACTGCATTCCACTACATGCTTACTTGTTTGACATACCTTTTTTTCCTTCCACGTATTGTTGGTTTCGGTTTCTGTGTGTGTGTGTGTGTCTCTCTCTCTCTCTCTCTGTCTACACATTTAGAGGTATAGACCTGTTTTGCATAACCAGCAGCTTACCTTTTGTAGTTACTGCTCATGAGCAGGTGATGGCCCGTGCACCAATCTACTACATGCTTACTTGTTTGACATACCTTTTTTTTTCCACGTATTGTTGGTTTCTGTTTCTGTGTGTGTGTGTGTCTCTCTCTTTCTCTCTCTCTCTCTCTGTCTACACGTGTAGAGGTATAGACCTGTTTTGCATAGCCAGCAGCTTGCCTTTTGTAGTTAATGCTCATGAGCAGGTGATGGCCTGTGCTCCAGTCCGTGTCCACCACTTGCTAATTGCATGCAGAACAGCTGTATTGTAATTCCTATACCCAATGGTATGGCCACACACTCCTATAATTCAGTAATTCATGTGGACATTGCCCCTTTTCCTTGCGTGTGAGGTGGACATCATGGAGGTGTGTTGACAACAGCATCACAGAGATTAGCTGGAAATACCTCCTACACCAAGAAATATAGAGTCAGCCCAACAAAATGGAGGAGAAGGTTCCAGACTTAGGGACAGAATGTAAGTATTTCTGTTATACAGTTGGATTAATGCTAGTTTAACAGGGCTTGTGTGGACATGAATTATCTGTGTGATTTTAACTCTGACAGTGTTATGTGGTTGACATAACATAACTCTCAATTGTAGGGCTATCCACAGAATGGCCAGAGGTTTGACTGTTATGTTTGGTCTGTTCCTCAGACAGTTTTTGTCCTTGGCAAATCAGTATCATACTCTGGGGATTGCAGTCAGCAAATGCTAACATCCATTTGTGTTTCTGACTTCATACCCCCCAGAAAAGATATGTTACAACAAACGCTATAACACCAGCAACTTTTTCAGTTTCTAACAGTGATATTTCACATATTCCCCTGTTTTTGGGCCTCTGTCTCCTAGTTATGTCAGGCTCTGTCCAGATGTCATGCAGTAAGAGGTTGATAGTATGGTATACCATTACTTACTGCTTTCATTCCTGATATCATCCCAGTGATATAGCAGAATGCCAGACATGTTATGCGGTAGAGGTCATATATATGAGAACAAAGCCTGGACATTCTGTGGGAATCTGTACAGTTGATTGGTCTGTGTATGTCTGGCGATTGATAACAGACTGGCAGGATTGTGTACCAGTGTAGCGTGTAAATGTTAGCTGGTCTGTGTAGAGAGGGTGGTAGATGTAAGTGTCATGGCTCCTTTTCTACCTGACTGTGCATGCTGCTCCCATTTCTTGTGATCTGTCAGCTGTATATGTTTGTAGGGGCAGACTGAAACGTCCCGTAACACCTCAGGATTCCTACAACACTGTGACTTGGGGCACTATATGTAGGGTAGTGTGTGAAAGGCAAACATGATATTTTTGTTCACACAGTTGTTATACTCTAGTGTTCATTTGGCTTAGCAGTATGTCACTGTGACTGTGGTGAAATTGGTTGTGGGTATGCACTTTCACACCAGTGTCTGTTTTTCGCTACTGTTACATCCCTGTAGTGCCTGATATATTTGCAAATGCATGTGTAATTCACCATAGCTGATTTAGGGTAGTGCTGTGTCAGTCTGACCGTATTTTGGATGGTGCTTGGTGACATGTTTAGCAACTCAGGGTGTCATTTCCCTAATGTCATGTTATGTTCATATATGCATAGGATGTCTGGTTGTCTGGCTTATATCTTTGGTCTGGTCCCCATAAGTGTTGTGTATTCCTGACAAATCAGTGGGATGATGTGATGATTTAAGTCACTAACTAATGAGAAGCAACTGAGTCTTGCACTTGTGCTATTTCAGTCAGTATATGTTAGAACAGACAGTGTTACTGCAACATCTGTCTTAGCTTATTTACTCAAGTATTTCAGATATGTCCCTATTTTCATGGCTTTCTCCCCCCACTGTTTCAGGCTTGGTCCAAATTCATTGCACTAAGAGGTTCTGAGCATATCTGTCAACTAGCTGGATTGTTTCAGAATGTCCAAGTTTATTGCTCATATTTTTGGTATGTTCCACAAATTATTTGTATTTCTCTGGTAAGTCACTGTGATGATCTCAGGATTTCTGTCAGTAAATGATGACATACATTTCAGTGTCAGATCTCATATCCTTCAGAAAATGTATACTGA
Source organism: Protopterus annectens (assembly GCF_019279795.1). NCBI lineage: Eukaryota > Metazoa > Chordata > Ceratodontiformes > Protopteridae > Protopterus > Protopterus annectens. The sequence continues at coordinate 1,240,557,955 of NC_056728.1, forward strand.
AACAAGCCCTGTTACTCTAGCAACTGTCTACATTTCTAATGACAATATTTAAAATACATGACTACGTTTGTCCTATTGTCCCCCCATTTTGACAGCCTTTGCCCAGATGTCTTGCACTAAGAGGTTGAGATGTATGGTTCTGAGATATGACTGCACTACATGTTATGTACATATATGTCCACAAGCAAAAAAGGCATGATACAAACAAACCAGATAAACAAAAAACCAGGACTAGCTACTCCAGGCACAACGAACACAAACTTTAATGGGTTAGCGCTTTCGGAAAGTTTAATGACTTTCCTTCCTCAGACAACAACAAATACTTGCAAGCTCCATTATAAAGCTAACCCATTAAAGTTTGTGTTCATTGTGCCTGGAGTAGCTAGTCCTGGTTTTTTGTTTATCTGGTTTTTATGTACATATATGTGTATATGTCTATATATATATATATATATATATATATATATATATATATAGATAGATAGATATATATATATGTATGTATACAAAACCTGAGTGATTCCACAGAGCTTTTTCCCCTACTGTTGAATGACCCTACTGCATGATATGTTTGAAAAAGCATCCAAAATTCCTGCAGCTCATATGGTGTAGTGGTACATTCCTCTGACTATAGTGGCCGGGGTCCTAGGTTTGAGACTTGGCAGAGCTGGTTTTATTATTGCTAGGCGGAACAGTGGCTGATGAAGACAGAGTGATTAAAGCAGTTTAAGTGGCTTTAAACAGGTTTGCACAGGTTTGTGCAATGCTAAGCGATGCCAACATATGGTTAACCGTACAGATGCTTAATCTGTTTTGGTTTCACTTAGCATCGCACAAACTTGCTTACTCACTCCAGCGTACACCTCACTATTTCCTTTAAAAGAAAAGAAAAAGGGGTTATAGGAAAGTTGTGAGAAAGGGACATGCAGAGGGGAAAATAATATAAAAGGTAGCTAGGGATGTACAAGATGGGTGTAGGGAAGGTCCATAGCTGTCCATTTTTTATACAGCAATAGCTGTGCATTTGTACAGAATTTGGAGATGAATTTGGACACTCAAACCCCAGAGAGATGGGGTGAGGACAACAGAAATGTGTTGTCAAGCCAATTGGAATGGATTACATGTGTTCAGTGGACACCTGTGTGAAATGGACAGCTATGTATGGGGCAATATTTTTTGGGGGACAGATGCCTTTTTTTTTGTTAAGGTGAGAGTGGGATGTTGGGTAAGTATTATAGGTACATCTGGGGAGGTAGGTTGGGTAGGGAGACAGATAAGACAGTCAAGACAGCAGACAGGGGTGGTGTATGACACGTGGGGGTAAGCACCTTGGACAGGGAGGGTGGTTGAGAATCAGAGACCTATGAGCTGCCATGTGGATATGGTGGGACTGACATCCCCACCTGCAGGGAGTCAAAACTGCACCTTCACACCCCTGTTAGTGGATGTGCTGGGGGCTGGACAGGAGGAGCAGGTTGCTCCTCAAGGTGCACCAGGTGGCCCTCCATGTGGCACTGCTGGCCATCCAACTCAGAGCAGATAATACTGCACACCATACCCCAGAACTGACAGCGGATGTTGGGCTCATCTCTGTGCCCATGCTTAGCTGGTGCAGGGCCTGCAGAAGATGAAATTCCAGGGTGGGTCTCAGACATGCTGAGGCCTGGTGCCATGGCCAGATGGGGCGGGACAGATGGATCCGCTGGGATCGGCCTTCCCAAATGTGCTATGGTGTTGAGGTTTTCCAAGATATATTTGTTAGTCATGAACAAAACATTTCAATATTAGTTTTAACGGCATGCATGGGTGTTCAAATTAACTCAAAACAACAGATGTGAAACAGTTGCATAGCAAACAGAACACATGCATAACTGGAACAACAGTAACCATTGTAACAGCATGCCAGTAACAATGACGGCAGCAGGCCACCAGCAATGATATTTCAACAAGGTATGTTAACATGCAACCAATTAATTATATGAACAATATTGTAACAAATATCCCAATGTTAGGTTTGGTTAAAAGATACCCATATTATATGAATAATAATGCAGATGAGGTATGGGGGGAGAGAAGAAAAAGTCCATTAACAACTGCATAGGCTTTTATTTTTACAAAAGTATTGCTCAATACTCTAGAGGTCTGCCCTCACGTTACATCTACCTATGCCCTACCTATGACATACCCATATTTGTGAGGTGGGCCATGCAGATGGCCTTCCGTACAATGGTGCCCACACGGTGGGAAACTGTCAGATTGCTACCAACCTCAGTGCACAACTCGTCTCACACCTGATTTCATGCTCAGTACATTAGTACTGTCATACTTAGTGTGGACAACATTTGCCACAGCAGGGGGAATGATGCCTCTCCTGGCATTCTGTTTGAGGTAATGCTTCTTGTACCAGTCAGTAATTGGGTAAGTACCTCTTGGGGGATGATCACATCAGTAGGGGAATGTAGGACAGTGGACAGCTTGCAAGCATCCATGCACCTGGTCAGCCACAGACCACTGGTTTTGTTCTATACCTCAGATACATATATCTCAAACAGTAGAGGCCACCAGACTGATCCTTGGGGTACACCATTGTGGATGAATCTACTATTAGAGGTGGGTTCTACTACTTTGACTGAGTGAGTAATATCATTGGGCTAATTAGCTACCCATCTGGTAACCTACAGGTTAGTGCCTAGCTGTGAAGGCATATGTATCCTGTCCACCTGGGGATTAGTGTGAGAGGATTGGGCTAGGTGAAGGTAGGCATTGTTCACCATCTTCCCCTCATCCCTGTGTTTGTTGACCACTGCAGAGAGGTTGATCAGATTTCACAGGCCTGATCTCCCTTTGACAATACCATGGTGTGTGCCCAGGCATTTCGATGTTGCTGATGTCCCTGTTCATTATGACCTTGATATTGCCTTCCATGCCCTTGCAGAGCAGGCTAGTTAGGCTAATGTGCATAATATTGGCTGGGTTGGTGGATTGCTCCACCTTTGTGTGTAAGGATGACAGTGGCTGTCCTCTGTGCAGATGGGATGACACCGGTGCTCAGGCTGTGGTTAACTACAGTGAAGAATGGATCTGAAAGCCCATGGCTGTGTTCATGTGGGATGCAACTCGGGGTGGTATCATGCCTATGGAGACTTCTGTATGTTGCCTTTGAGAGAGAATTATAGACCTGCTTCCTGATGATGAGGGGTGAGGGGCAAGTACTCTACATGCACATGTGTACCACTGGGGGGAACAGGGGGGTGGTGTTTACACTTCACCTGTCTGCAGCCGGACAGCTATATCTGTGCCATATATGTATGTGGGGTTATTGACCACCACTACAGGCCAGATTTCTGTGTTGCCTCTGGAATTGCAGACACATGTGTGGAAAGCCTAATGATGTGCCTTGGTGGATATGTCCAATTTGCACTGAGAGACAGCCTTAGGGTACATCACCTGTGCCCTTATTTGCTTGTGCAGACCAAGGTGACATTGCTTCCAGTAAGGCACCTGTTTCTTCTTGGCCCATTCAGCAATTGTTTCCACCTATTATGGTATTTGTGTATTGCTGCTGTCCACCACAGGCATTTACCCTACCTTGAGGGAGATGATGTTGTCCTGTCAGGTACTGCTGAGTCCATACAGCCATGTAGGTGCCCACATAGTATTGTGGTGTGGGCCTGGATATTGCTGCTAGTTCCAACAAATGGGACATTGGCTGTACAGCTACTTCTACCTGCTCTGAGGGGATTTATAGTCATTTGTGTACAGTTCATTCTGTCTGACACTGTAAAGGGGGGGGGGGGCAGGGGAGATGGTGACCTGAACAGTGATGTCTGTGTGGTCAGATATTACCAAGGGGGGTGGCACTGTATGAGTGTTACAGTGGCTACTCATGTTGGTTAGGACCAGGTACATGAGATTTCCACCTGCCATAGGAGTGTTGAATGGCTGATCCACTGCATTGCCATTGCCAAAGTAGAGGAATCTATGTGCATTCAGGTTCAGGTGGCATAGGTCATGCACACTATGGTTGGGTATTTGAAGTCACCCAGGTAGACAATTGAATCCTGACAGATTCCAGTAGGTCCCAATAGATGTGGTGGGAGTCCTTAGTCATGGCTGGAGGCCAGTAACTAGCAATGATTTGAGTAGGTGTTTTGCCAACTTTTAACAGCACTCGGGATGTTTGGCCAGCTTGGAGGGGTTTATGTGTATGCTCATGTTCAACACTCCACCTCCTGTGGCTTTGCAGGCCTCCATTTGGTGTCTAAACGTGTGATGGGATGAGTGACCTGGCAAGGTTGGTGAGCTCTCTTCAGCTAGAAAGCAGGTGTCAGTGACTGCACAAATGTCAGCATCCTTCAGGACAAGCTAAGCTTGCATTGACATGGGTTTCATGGTAAGACACCTAGCTTCTGTTAGAGCAAGACATCTGCACAAAGGCACACATCAGTGGTGGGCAAAGGCTAGTAAATAGTGTCACTTTATGAATCTAGCTGAAATACACTTAGTTGCCAGCAAAGACGGTGTCATATTCACAAGTATACTCTGCAGGATATAACATCTGACAATGAAATGTATACTAATTTGTTATGACTTCAGTCATTAATAGGTTACCAGTGATGTGCCAGACAATACACAACTGTCTGAGGAATTGACTACAAATATGAGGTAGACATATGGTTAGTCTGTAAAACTCTGGACAGTTGTCAGGTATGGGCTCAGTATATCACATACAGTTCAACACACGCATCTGCACCTGTCGTGTAGTATGCACATACCCTATGTACACCTCTTACATTTGTAAGATAGGCATATGTATCAGAGTAGCATTCATAGGTGACATATGAATAATTACAACATCCCAGGTAGCTGGCCTACCAGTGACACACTCAGTATTGGACAATAGAGACTCCATTAGTAGTCATACATGAGCTGACCTTTACTGGGGTGACTCAGGGCCAGAGATGTGCTCCATGTCAGTGCAGACAGGGCAGCAGAAATGGCCATAGGTGCTAGACAGCAGCATGTGAGTCCAGCAGGTCTTGTTGCAGCCTAGTGTTTAATGTCCCATTTGACATCATTACATCCCCCTTCTGCATTCCATTAAAAGCTTACATGATTGACATACCTGTTATAGTGGTCAGGAGTTTCCTCACAACAATGCAAATGGATAGGTTTGTGTAGTCGCAGTCTGTCTTTGTGTAGATGGGTTGAGACCTGTGTTGCATAGGCAGCAGCTTGCCTTTTGTAAGTACTGCCCATGAGCAGGGGATGGCCTGTGAACCAATCAGTGTCTCCCACTTGCTACTTGCATCCAGAATGTTGTCTTTCCATTTACCAATGCCATAGCAACACAATGCTATAATTACGGCCTTCATGTGGGCCTTGACTTTTCCTTGCCTGTGTGAATGACATTATGGAGGTGTGGGGGCTACAGCTTCACAGAGAGAAGGTGGGAATACCTCTCAGGACAGGGAATGTAGAAACAGCCTAAGAAAATAGGGAACAAAGCTCCAGAATTGGGTACAGATTGTAAGTCAGTAGTACTGTTGTACACATAGAGGGTTGCTAGTTTAACAGAGTTCGTCTGGACATGCATTTTCTGTGTGACGATGTCTGACAGTGATATGTCTGTGACATACTTCTCAACTGTCCTGATGTCTACAGACTGCCCAGATGTTTGTCTGTTATATTTGGTCTGTTTCTCAGACAATGTCTGTTTTTGTGGAAGCAGTAGGATAATGTGAGGATTGTAGTCAGTAACTGCTAACATCCATTGGTATTTCAGACATCATATCCTTCAGGGATGTTATGTTACAACAAAGCCTGTGACACTGGCAACTGTTTCAGTTTGTAATACCAGTATGTAAGATATGTCCCTTTTTCCAGCCCCCTGTTCCCAAAGTATGTCATGCTCTGTCCAAATGCCTTGCAGTAAGAGGGTCAGAGGTATGTGATATCATTATTTAGTGACTGGACTCAAGGTATCATCCCATTGACTTAGCAGACTCCTGGAAGTGGTATGCGGCAGTGGCTATGAATATGATTTCACACCCTGGACATTCTGTGCAAAGCTGTACATATGAGAGTTATGTATGTCTGGCCATTGTGAAGCAACTGCCAAGATTGTGTAGCAGTGTTGTGTGTAGATGTTTGGCTGAGTAGGGAGAGTAGTAGGTGTGAGAGTCACAGATCCTTTTTCTATCTGACTGTGCATGCTGCTTTGGCTGCTGGTGGTCTATTAGGTGTGTATGTTTGTAGGGGCAGACTGCGAAATGGCCTGTAACACCTCAGGATTCTCAGTACAGTGTGAGTTGGGCCAGTATATGTCAGTGTAGTGTGTCACTGGGAATCAGGATATGTGCATTCAGTCATTATACTCTAGAGTTCATTTGGGGTACTGGTATGTTGCTGTGACTGTGATGCAAATGGTTGTGGGTGGACATTTATGTACCACTATCTTCTTTTCCCTACAGTTCCATCCCTGTAGTGCATGATATATTTGGCTATACATGGGCAATTGCCCAGAGCTGATTTGGGTTATTGCTGTGTTGGTCTTACTGTGGTTCAGAAGCTGCTGGGTGGCATGATTGGAAGCTGTCATGGGTTTTTCCATTCTGTTTTCCATTCTGTTACTTGACTGCAGTCATACCTCTCCACTGTCCAGATGTCTAGACACTGTCCAGATGCGTGACTCATATATTCATAGGTTCATAAGTTCATAGGTTGGTACTAGGCTATCGGCCCTAGGGCCTATACAAGCCTAGCCATAACAATTCCCTGGCTATTTCATCCCACAATATTTACTTCCCTGTTTTGTTTGTTGGCCACAACAGTTGTGGGTTTCTGAGAAATCACTGGGATGATATGAGCATTGACATCAGTAAATAATGACATTCATTTGTGTTTCAGATCTGGAATCTATTTGGCAGTGTATGTTAAAGCAAACCATGCCACTCTAGCAGACATCTACACATATGACAACCATATTTCAAAGATGTGACTATTCTTTGCCCTTTATCCCCCAGTTTGTCAGGCGTTTTGCAGATGTGTTGCAGTAAGAGGTTGGTTATCTGCATAAATATATATGTATATATATATATATATATATATATATATTATATATATATAATATATATATATATATATATATATATATATATATATATATATATGTGTTCATATATATATGTCTATATATATCTATACATACACACACGCACACGCAGACGCAGACACACACGCACACACACACACACACACACACACACACACACGCACACATATATATATATATATATATAGAGAGAGAGAGAGATCTATATATACATATGTATGAATATAACAGTACTACGGATATATAATTCTCCCTTGTGTTGAATGACTATTGTACATGATATATTTGTAAAAACATTACAAACTCCTACAACTCAGATGGTGTAGAGGTATGTTGCTGTGATCGTTGTGCACAGGGTCCTGGGTTCCAGGCTTTCATTAATGTTAAATGACCAGAATGAATGATATGTTTGTAAAGCATTATAGGTTCCCACATCTCAGATGGTGTAGTGGTGCATTGCTGTGATTGTACTGCCCAGCATCCTGGGTTTGAGTCTTGGCAGGGCTGATTATTTTGTTGACAGGCAGAACAAGGGCTGATGGAGACAGCTGTAAGCGGGTTTGCACAGTTTTGTGTGGAGCTAAGTGTTGCTAACCAATGGTTAAGCCCTGTTAGCTTTGATTACCACCGCTTACTCCCACTTACACCCATGCTAATTTTCTTTAAAGAAAAAAGGCTGATAGGAAAGTGGTGAAATGGGGGAAAGCAGAGGGTAAAATATTATGAAAAGCAGCTAGAGATGTGCAGAGTGGCTGTAGGAAAGGACCATAGCTCTACATTTCTTCGGCAGCAACAGCTGTGAATAATGTGTAGAATTTGGAATTTACAGCCTCACACCCCACAAGGAGAGGTGTTGGTGACAGACATCTGCAGAATAATCTGTGGGTTGATTGATTAGTTTCACTGTACATGGGGGCTAAATGTAGAGCTATGTTTGGGGCAATGGTTTTTTTTGTGGGACAGATGCCTTTTTTTTACGGTGAGAGTGAGATATTGGGGAAGGGCTGTAGGTATGTTTGTGGAGGTAGGTTGGGTGGGATAGGTTGCATTTGCAGACAGACAAGACAGCAGACAGGGGCAGTATATGACACATGAGGGGGGTAAACACCTTTGATGGGGAGGGTGGTTGGGAATCCAAAGCCCATGAGCCCCCAATGGATACAGTGGGACTGAGGTCCCCACCCAAGTGGAGTCACCACTGCTCCTTCATGACCCCATAGGTGGCTGTGGTGGGGGCTGGACAGGAGGGGTGGCCTGCCCCTCGAGGTGTGCCAGGTGGCCCTCAATCTGTGGCAGCTGCCCACCCATCTCTGCTTAGATGGTGCTGCACACCAAACCCCAGAGCTGACTGCAGGTGACAGGCTCCTGTCCATGCCTGCTCCGAGAGGGGGGGGGCAGACCCCATCCCATTTGGCAGTTCCACCCAAAGTTGATGCAGGACCAACAGAAGAGGAAGTCTCAGGTTGGGTCCCAGGCATGGTAGTGCTGATGACATGGCCAGAGTAGGTGGGACAGGTGGATCCACTGTGATCTGCCTTCCCAAATGTGCTATGATATCAAGGTTTTAAAAAAATATGTTGGTTAGTCATGAACAACACATTTTAAGATTAGTTATAACAGCATGCGTGAGTGTTCCAATTAACCCCATAAAACAGATTTGAAACAGTTGCATAGCAAAACAAACACATGTATAAATAGAACAACAGTATGCATCATAACAGCATGCCAGTAACATTGACAGCAGCAGGCCACCAACAAAGGTATTTGAACAAGGTATGTTAACATGCAACCAATCACATATATGAACAATAATAGAACACAAGTCCCAATATTAGGTTTGGAGAACAACATACCCATATGAATTATAGTATTGATCCAGATGAGGGAAGGGGGGAGAGACAAGTCCACTAACAACTGTTTATGCTTCTATTTTCCACAAAAGTACTTCTCAATACTCTATGGGTCTGCCCTAACTTTACATCTGTCTATGGCCCATAGCTTCAGTAGCACAAACATACCTATTAAACTGCCAGCCTGGAATGGTATGGGACAAACTGTGACAACTCTAGATCTATGACTAGAGAGGACTTGTACATGTCAGGGTTACAGATCTAGCACAGGAGGGGTACCCTGAACTGTTGTTATGTGAGTGTGCTACTGGCATACTTCAACTGGTTTCCTATCTGTGTCCAAGATTATTGGCAGCAGTGACCACTAGCCGTGACAGTGTGACACTTGAGAGACATGTATCGAGAAGAATGCATGTTGTATGCACCTATCCTGCTGTCATTTGAAGGCATGTGATTGGACAGTTGAATAGTTATACACAGTTTCTTAGTATACCCTTCATACAGCTACTACCAACATTTCCTTACCTGTAAAACCTGTGGAGAAATTATCTGTTAACACTACCTGACTGTTTTTAAATTTATACCTGATTCCTTGTGTGTAGATATGCACACATCTTAGTACCACCCCCTGAATTTGAACCATGTCTGGGTGTGCAAAATTAACAACTAAGCTATTTCTCATCAAATTGAGCAATACTGGGGAACTGCTGTTTCGTGTTTCTACTTAATGGTCTCTTGGTTTGGCAGTCTGAACTTGTAATTTTGTGATGCATGCATGACAGATAGTTATTGTACTGTGCATTAATCCTTTTGATTACTACAGTCTGAAAAGCAAAGGTTAACACAAGGCAATGCTGGATGAATCATACTTTGAAACTTTACCCATTACTATTCAGGGTTCAGATCTTAGTGCGGTATATATTTCACATTTCAGTTATATCTTGTTTACAGCACCACCATCTACAGTTTTTCTTAACAGCTGGTTCACAGAACAACCTCAGTTAATGTATGCTGTCACAGTCATATTTGCTGTGAAGAACCTGTATATGTTCTATATGTCTACAACAACATACCAGAGTAAACACAACAGTTTTATAGGGATCTTTATTACACATCAGTATTAGTTGGTCAAACTTTTTAATTTATTCAGTTAACACAGTAACACTGTACCTACTAGCAGTAAACAATCTACTCCTTCTTAGCTATTTGCACAATATGCTACAAAATAGACTTGTACCCACCAGCCTTTCGGTGCAGTCTCAGCAGTCTGTCAGCATGGGCTTCTACATTTCTAGCCCTCTCTGCTGAAACTGTAGGGGAGAAAAATAAACATTATGCATACCTGTCTATCACATTCTGAGGCTCGTATTTGCTGCAAACTACTTGATAGTGATACTACTGGAGCATTCCATGCCCATGAATCTTGGATCCACTGGGCCAAGACCACCCCCTTCCTCTGCTTTAGGTCAGCATAGTGGTGCCATACCTGCTCATCTGTCTGGGGGATGCCAACAGCACTTGTGAAATCATGTGCAAGATGATCCCAGACCTCCGCTTTGTATTGTGACCCCTGGTACTGGCCCTGCAGCAGTCTTTACTCATGGTTTTTTACAAGGAGTCCAGCCATGACCCTGGACTCCTGAATGCTCCCGCTCTGTACCCGAAAGCGTGCTCCTTCACCTACACCAATCATAGTACCTGCACAGATGAACTATAACAGATTCTGGCTGTATTCCCACCTGTGCAGTTTAAATATGGCGATATTCCCATCATTTGCTGTCATTGGACCATTTTGAACATGTTAAGCTCCGCTAAGCAGTGCGCAAATCCAGTAAGCTGAGTTGAACAGTGCTGAAAGAGGGTAATTGCTGAGCACTGCTTGACAGTGTGCAAATTCGCTTAGCTGAGCTACCTGCTGCGTAGCATTCACGTCTAAGCAATGTTTAAACCTGTTAAGCATAGCTGAGCATTGCTAACCATTGCTCACATTTCACTTTTAAAAAATTATCAGAATAATGACTTCATTTAGTAAGTGTATATGATTTACTTTACATGGCATCCCTCTATGTGCTTCCATTACATTAGCAAGGGGTGTGACTATACTGTATGGGACACTTGTGTATACATGGGTGATTTCACATGTTATATGCACTCACACTATTATTTTACACCGGCTACACTATCCTGGTTGACAAAAATCAATTACTACATGCTTTAAGATGAAAATAATGATTTTAGCATTGCTTTCCCATGTAAAAATAAATTGCTTGTCTTGGTACTTGAACCATGAACACCTGCTTGTAAAGCTGGGAATCTAACCACTACACTATCTTGGCATGGGAGTTATATCTCTTCTGGGGTGTTTAAACAATGCTGGACAGAGAGCCATAACATGCATACCCACTCAGCTACACTTAAACATGCCTTAGTATGGAAAAAAATATTTAACTATTTATGTCCTTGTTCAGCTTTGTTATTCTAGGAGGTTGACGGGTATGTGAGGCAGGCAACTGGGCATTCTGCAGACATTTGTACAGTTGAGGGCTTTGCCCATACAGTACTTTCACATGGCAGACATTTCTGTTTCAGTCTTCATACCCTCCAGGAAGTCTGTGCAACTGCAAACCTTTTATTTTGCCAGGTTTCGGGTTTATCAGTGCACTTTGCAAAATGTGTCCCTATTTATGTGCATTTGTCCACCTGTTATTTATTGCTTTGTACAGCTTTATTGCTCTAGGAGGGTGAGAAGTATGTGCAGAAGGCATCTGGGCATTCTGCAGACAGCTGTACAGTTAATAGCTATGGCCATATGGTGCTTTCACATAGCAGACATTTGTATTTTAATCTTCCTACCCTGCAAGAAGTCCGTGCTGCTACAAACCTTATATTCTATCAGCTTTCGGGTTTGTCAGTGCACGTTTTAAAATGTGTCCCTATTTATGTGCCTTTTTTCACCCATTATTTATGGCTTTGTACAGCGTTCTTGCTGTAGGAGGTTAAGAGGTATGTGAGGCAGGCAGCTGGGCATTCTACGGTAACCTGTACAGTTGAAGGTTATGCATACCTCTTAACTGTACAGATTTTTGCAGAATGCCCAGATTGTTGTTTCATATTTTTGGCCTGTTTCTGTTCAGGTTGTGGTTTTCTGGCAAGTCATTGAGGACTGCAGTCAGGGAATCATGGCATACATTTGAGTTTCAGACTTCTATACTTCAGAAAATTCATGCTGATGTATATGCTATTTCCTATCAACTTTCTAAGTTTGTAAGAGCTATATTTAAAATCTGTCCCTATTTTTAGGGCTTTGTTCCCCCATTATTTGTGCCTTTGTCCAGATTTCTTGCTTTAACAGGTTGCAAGGTATGGGGCTATGTCCGTATGCCACTTTTGCAATGCAGGGGGTGTATGACAGAACCTGTCACACATCCCCTGCATTGCTTTCTTACTCCGCTATGTATTTCAGTGTCCGCAGACACTGAAATTCTTATTTATTTCATTTCAGTGTCTGCGGACACTGAAATACTAGCATAATATTAGAGAAGTTCTCTAATATTATGCCAAACTACTTTTCTGAGTGCAGGGGGCATGTTCAATGTCCGTGCACTATTTAAAAATGCCTCCTGCACTCGTTCACTGTTCATGTCCATTTAGCCTTAACAGCAGCGCGCCTTCATGAATATGCAAGGCGTGCTGCTGTTAATGCTAATGCTACCCAGACACAAATCACTCTGTGGAGGAATAGCACCATTCCTGCACAGAGTTTATTGAATCCAGGGGATACTTAATTTTGTGGAAACCTCCAGTTTAAGGCTGCATTTATTTATCACAAGTTTTTTTATTTAAAATGTTGGTTTAAATAACAGTAGAAAGTAATTCAAGGATTCTGTACGTGTTTCCATTTGCATTCATCACCATTTCTAAAAAAATCGCTGTTTAGTAAAAAAAAAAATCTAGTCAATGTACAGAACTCAGGGAAATATATTGCAGAATGGATCCCCTTCACATGCTCAACATTTCAAAATGTCAAAGACCAAATGGTCGAAATCATATGATCGACTTTCAAAATGTCGACCATGCAGAATGGGCATCTTCATGCAGTGCAGAATGGAAAGATTTACATCTTCCACACTGTAGTGTGATCTCGGAGTTGATATATTTAAGTTCCGGGGGGGGCAGACCCCTCCCCCCACAGGGGGTGCAATATGAAGGTAAGTGATTGTTGTGTTTTTTTTTTTTTTTTTTTTCGATCATATGGTCTCAACCATATGGTCTTCGACTTTCTGAAATATCGACAATATAAAGTAGACACGGTAGAATAGTGTCATAGCAATGATAGCCAAGGCACTTGCTTGCCTGTATTCCTCTACGGAAGTGTCATGTTGTCCAAGCAATTAAATGCTAAAATGGAAGAAATAAATTTCAATACAATACACCTGCAGTGTGTAATCAGATTTGTAAGCAAAGCAAAACTGTTCATCCTTGTATGTCTGCTGTTGCTTCACTTCTGTGTATGGGAAACTGCAGATAGCAAGCTGGGGTAATAAAACATGGTACTCAGACACAGAACATGGGACTTCACAATTATCTATTTTCTTTCTATATAAGACAGTATAGTATGTGAGGAAGCTTTTGGTAGTACATTACGTTCACTGTACAGTTGTCTCTCCACAGATGTTTAAAAACTATTTTTTTCACAAACGTTAGAAGAAGTTGTAGAAATATATAACAAACTAAAGCATATCCGAGATTCAGAAAGGGTTTCTGTGAGTGGCAAGTCCTAATACGAGTGGCCAGCCTCTCTTGATAACCCTTTCCAGTTTAGAAATTGCCTGACAGCAAAACAATTGAGGGAGTGGATAATTCAAATTGAACATGGTTTATGTTCTAGAAATGCCTGTAGCTATCAATTTACATTGCTGAATGATTCAGAATACCACTTGGCTGTGTACATTAACAAGGCCATCCATGAAATTTAACTCAGCAAAAATGCTGCAGTCGCCTATCGAAGTTCCCCACAGAGGTGTATATGTATGTGGCAGTGTGTATTTATGTCTGTAGGGGTATGAATGGAGTAAGATGACTGTGCATTTATGTATGAGTTTGTGTCTGTCAGACTGGTCACAGTAATGGGTTTATGTAAGAAATTGAGTGTGTGTGTGTGTGTGTGTGTGTGTGTGTGTGTGTGTGTGTGTGTGTGTGTGTGTGTGTGTGTGTGTGTGTCTGCATGTGATTGCTTGCATGTGGGTGAGTTTGTGATTGTGTCAGTGAGTCTGATCATGTGTGGGGTGTTGAATGTTGACTGCATCCCATGCTTGTGTGTGTGTTCATGAACATCTGAATGTGTGTGTGGAGAGGTGGTTGTGGTAATACAAGGCATGGACTGCAGAGGTAATTGCCAAAACAAAGCAATTTTTGTATGAAAGGTAAAAGTGAGTGATTCAGGAACATGCTAACTGGCCAGTAATGAGGTCCACCCCATTGCAGCTAAAGCTGTCCATGAATCACTTTTTCAGCAATCATGCAAACTGACCTACTGTGCTAGGTGCTTTATGCAGTGCTGACTCATCTTTCTGAATTCCAGGGCATGTCTGTCACTGTTTAGGTAACACATAGTCAATAATCTTTGGCACGGGCTTGGGATATGGTGTTTTTTGTGCCTGCCTGATAAATTTGATTACAAAGTTAAACTCAAGGGGCCTAATTCTCTGACTATGTGGTCAAAGATCTCAACATGACTTGCACTCTGTCTCATGGATTCTTGTTATCATTCCAGCTTTTTTTTTTTTTTACTAAAAAGACCAGAAAAGAGTTTATCAGTAGTGTAGACAGGAAAATATGTTTTCCTGTATTTAGTTACATGGTCATTAGTTTACAGTGTTGTGAGAGTACAACTTTTTCAAAAGAAATTAGCAGGAGTATCTTGCATATTGTCATATAATATTATAGCAATAATTGATGAGCGGATGAGGTATATTGAAGATGTATCCACATTTGCTGTGGTTTATTCATGACAGCAAAGCCAGGAGTCAGCTATTGCTATTATGCAGTGACATTATTTAAGAAAGGAATTACTTACTTTTCTTAATATCTTTGTGTAATTGCGCCATAGTGTTCTTCTGCATTGTTTCAGTATTCTGCCTCTTTGTTGATTTACTGTGCATGTGTATGGGACCAGCATTCCCATACTTACACAGTGCATCAGTGCTTTGGAAAACAAGCAACAAAGCAAGGAAGATCTCCATTGCCTTTTTATTTTAAGAAAATAAATGTAAAATCCAGAGAGTTTAGAAGTATGAAAAAGACAGGGCAAAAATACAAGGTGCGTTTCTTTTGTGTTGCAGAACATACCTGATTTTCCTTGTATTTTTTCTGCCCTCTGTTCATAGTTCTTGACCTCTAGCTGAAAATCTTAGAACCAAGACAAATATAAACTAAAAAACAAAAAACTGGGAGCCAGAATAGTGCCTGACACATTTCTTTATTGTTTCAAAATTGAGCACTTTCATTCTGGTATCTAGACTTTTACCAAGATGAAAGCGCATAATTTTGTAACAATAAAGAAGACTGTTGGGCACTGTTCTGTCTCACATTTTGTTGTTTTCTAGTTCAAAATCTGGACACTTAAAATGGAGTGCATACTAATAGAAGATAGTCTAGTCACACTTCAGTGGTCAGATTTTTTTCTGTTGATATTGCTCAATTTACAGTGGACATGCTGGTTGGGCTAACCAATCAGCATGCAGATTTTTTACTTGTTTCTGTCCTGTAACTCCTGGGCCCATCTCATTTGCTCACTCAAAAAAAAATTGTATCTGCTTTTACTGTATTTGTGTTTCTTCCTACTTTATTTTGCTTTTGCGACATCTTAATAGTATTCAATTGTATTTATTACTTCTTGGTGTAACTCATTCTAAGCCTTTTAGTTTAAGCGCTTGGGCTTCAAACCAGTTGTTTTACATTAAGAAGGTTTGTGGTCTGCACTGTAGTGGCAGAACAGGTAGCTTACAGCCTTCTAAGTTGGGAACTGCTGATTGAGGGCTCAGTGTCTGTTATTCTAAAAGTGTATTAATTCTAGTTTAAGCACTTGGGCTTCAGGCCAGTTATTTTGCATTTAGAGGGTTCGTGGTCTGCACTCTTGTGGGAGGAGAGGCTTGACTCTGCCCTTCTGAGCTGGGAATTTCTGGTTAAAGGCTTATAGTGCCTGCACATTTGAACTGCTTCTTACTGAAATTGGTACACCTTGTTTGCTGTAGCATAGACTAGATCCAGGCCTGCTGAATCTAGCTTTGTTTGTATAATTTGAGCAGTAATCCAGGCATTCTTTACAGTATTCAATTGTATTTATTACTGCTTGGTAGTAACTTGATTAAAGTGTAGCTATCATTCTAAGTCTTTTGGATTAAGCACCTGGGCTTCAGACCAGTTGTTTTACATTAGGAAGGTTTGTGGCCTGCACTGCGGTGGCAGGACAGGTAACTTACATCCTTCTAAGTTGGGAACTGCTGATTGAGGGCTCAGTGTCTGTTATTCTAAAAGTGTATTAGTTCTGGTTTAAGCACTTGGGCTTCAGGCCAGTTATTTTACATTAAGAAGGTTTGTGGTCTGCACTCTTGTGGGAGGAGAGGCTGGACTCTGCCCTTCTGAGCTGGGAATTTCTGGTTAAAGGCTTATAGTGCCTGCATATTTGAACTGTTTCGTACTGAAATTGGTACACCTTGTTTGCTGTAGCATAGACTAGATCCAGGCCTGCTGAATCTAGCTTTGTTTGTATGCTTGTTGTTTGTTTGCTTGTTATTTCCCTGAAATGCTAATTCCACCTAAAACATGGCTTTTCAGCGCTTCTGTGGATGCCTAGTGATATTTGCATTGCTTACTGTACTTATTTCCTTGTTTCACTTGAAAGAAAGTTACTGTTTGTCATTTTTGCATTTAAGTTACCCATAACACATTGCATTTAAGTTACTGGCACTTGCTCACTAAAGCAATTATATAAGTCAGCAATAAAAAATTAAAAGCACTACACCCTCACAAACTCCCCTCAAGTACCTTGTTCCCCAATGGCCCTTTTTTTCAATTATAAAGGAATTCCCAATACTATTCTAGCATGTCCAAAGGTCAATTGTCAATCTCCTTTCCGGTCCAGCTGGTGAATCTGGGAATCTTGAGGCAATGTTACAACTGCCTCATGTACACAGACAACCCTCTCCTCCTCCCAACAAATTCCAACACATTTGAGAGATCCAACCATATAGCCAAACTGGAGGCTAAGCTCTCTCAACTTAGTACTGGCGTAACCAGTCAGGAGGAGAAGGAAACCACACTCACTACAATTCCAGTCTCACATAGACCTACAACGACAGCAAACCAAACACATAAACACACAAAAACATACTCGGAGGCTCTAAATAAAAATCTGCCTAAGCAGCAGAGACCTCCAAAGCAGACACCCAAGCAACCGCTGCCCCAAAACAAAACATGTGCAACACATAGCTCACAAAGCCAGTGTTTCGAACAGTCACAGCCTTTAAGGCTAAACAACACATCTGATACACTTGTAATAGGTGACTCTATCTTCAGGCACACTGACGTCCCACTCACCAGGCTGAACAAGGAGAAGGTCACGGTGAGCTACCTGTTGGGCACTCAGGTCACTCCAAGGCAAGTACAAATATGACTCGGTCATTGTCCATGCTGGTGTGAATGACCTGAGATGTACCTCCCTGGACTACGTGAAAAGAGACATAGAGGAGCTCTCTGAGCATGTAACCCAGGCTGGTATGACCCTGACCTTGAGTAGCATCTTACCCTCTCCAAGAATGATGCCACAATATGAAGACAAGATGATCAATTTAAAAAAATTGGCTTAAGTATTGGTGCCATTCAAAGGGGATACAATGCCTGTCAGCCTGGGATGACATGCTCGACAAGCCACGATGCTTCGCTAGGGACGGCTTGCACCTGTCACCCCTGGGCTTTCGGATATTGGCAAAGGCTCTCGCTTCCCCCATAGTGCCTTTTTTAGGCAAGGCTCAAAAGACAAACCCACCTCCATAGGTATCACAAGGGATAAGAAACTAAGAGTAATGCTACTCAACGCCAGAAGTCTAAACCTCAAGATGCATGCACTCAAAACTCTCCTTAGCATGGAGAACATCGATATCTGTGCAGTAACAGAAACCTGGTTCAAGGCTCCCGAGAGCACCTCAGCACTACCAGGTTATACCTCATACCATGCTTTTCGGCCCCAAAACTTGGACCGAACCACAAAAGGAGGGAGAGTATCAATATTCGTCAAAGATACCCACACCTCCAGGTTGGTGGCACAGCACAAAGCATCAGAGACTGTCCATGTGCAACTAACAGTGGGTAAAACTGCCTTCCTGTTTATAGCCTGCTACAGACCACCCTCCCAAACCCAGGAACCCCACTCGGCCTTCCTGAAAACACTGGAAAATATGAAGGTCTCTCCAAACACCATTATATTGGGTGACTTCAACTACCCAAACATAGACTGGGAGCATTACTCTAGCTCCAACACCCTAGCCCAAAGGTTTCTAGAATTTATAAACTCAAATGCTATGGAACAACTTGTTACCACTCCCACAAGAGGGGAAAACATACTGGACCTGATCATCACCAACATGGGGACTCTATGCTTCTGACTAGAAGTGTGTCCCTCACTGGTAAGATCAGACCATAAACTAACCTCACTGGATATTCACATCCCAACCCTACCTCCTGCCCAGAAAACCACAGTGAAAAACTTCTCTAAGCAAATTTCACACTCCTCAAATCCTTAAAAGCCCCCGAGCTTGTGGAAAATATGGCCCAGACCACAGAATCCTTTATAAATGCATTCTATGAACACCTTCAGGAATGCATGGCTCATGCAATCCCAAATAAAACCAAGACCCAATCCTCCAAAGGCAGACATCCTGTCTGGTGGACCCCAGCCATAAACAAACTATACAACAGAAGGAGGAAGCTACTACATGATAGAGCAAAATCCCAAAAAGTGAAGGCATCTCTGATCAGTATTAGCAAAAAACTACGGGCACTCATAAAATCGTCTAAGGCCAGCTTCGAGAGAAAAATTGCACAGGACACTAGGGATTTTCACAAGGCTTTCTTTAGTTATGTTAGGAACCTGGGTGGGAATTCCCAGATATGCTCATAATTAGTCCAAAATGACAAAAAATACATAGAACCCACAGACATTGTCAACATCGTAGCTGACAGGTTCAGCGCAAACCCCCCCCTCCCCAACCAAAAGGGCAAATATCTATCCCAGTAGAGTGCTGCCCCCCTGACATCTCAGATGCTCAGGTAAGAGCCGCCCTCTCCAAAGCAAAAAACACAGCATCAATGGGACCAGACGGTGTCCCGGGCTGCGTCCTATATGAACTCCAAGAAGAGCTAAACCCAAACATAAAACTACTATTCAGTCTCAGCCTTACTACAGGATATGTACCCAAAGAGTGGCATACAGCAACAGTGGTTCCTCTCCACAAAGGTGGTGCCTCAACGGATCCTGGAAACTATTGCCCCATAAGCCTGACTAGCTTGGTCTGCAAAGCTATGGAAAGGATCATTATGGACCTCATAAATAAAGATATTGGGGACCTACAGACACTGGATTCTACCCAGTTTGGCTTTGTTAAGGGCAGACCCTGCCTCTTAAACCTGGTTAATTTCTTTGAAACAGTCACCAAGGCCATTGACGAGGTGAAGGTGGTCCACACAGCCTACCTGGACCTCGCGAGAAGCCTTCGAAACAATATCCCACTCGGGCATTATAGATAAGCTCACCAGCTTAAATATAAACCCCTATGTCACTAGATGGGTTGCAAACTGGCTCAAGGACAGAACCCACATGGTTAGAATTGCTGGAGCCATGTCAGACTCCAAACCAGTTACAAGTGACGTCCCACAAGGCTCAGTCCTGGGACCTCTCTTGTTCGGTATATATTTCTCGGAGGTACAGGCCAACATGGAAGGACTGTGGCTGACCAAGTTCGCAGATGACTGCAAACTGGGCACCATAATCGACTCTCCAGCCGACAAAAGCATCCTCCAAAAGGGCCTCATAGAAACAGACAACTGGTGCCAGAGCCATGGCCTCAAGCTAAACGCCAAAAAGTGTATAGTCATCCCCTTTGGCAAAAACAAAATGCCCACAAATTACCACATAGGTGGTAATCCATTAAGTACAGAAGAAGTAATTAGGGACCTGGGGACCCAAGGTGATAGCAATCTCTCATTTGGCAACCACGTGGCCAAAGTGGTTAGAAAAACATTTTATATAGCCCACCTAATCATGAAGGGATTCACATCTAGGTCAGGGGAGGTCATCGTGCCTCTTTACTCATCCCTCATCAGGGCCATAATTGAGTACAATGCCCCTTTTGGGATGTACCTTACCAGACACCTGCAGCAACTGGAAAGACCCCAAAAGTACCTCACCAAGAGGATCAAAGGGCTCAAACAGATGCCATATGCTGCCCGGTTAAAGAAACTCCAGCTCTACTCAATGGCATACCACCTGCTGTATAAAGCCATGTCCAACCCAGAATTAATGGACATGCTGCACCTCAGAAAATCCAAATCCCATTGAGCTACGTGCTCAAGAGACTTGAACCTCAGCACTGAAATAAATAGGACATGCTGGAGGGACAGATTCATAACCCAGAGGCTCCCTTCACTCTGGAATAAAATCCCAGTCCATGTTAGGTAGAGTCCCTCATTGACTCTCTTCAAGAGGAATCTTGATGAGTGGATGGGAGATCGTAGGTTTACCCCGGGTATCACTTCTGTGTCACTGTTAGACAGAGGCACAGTATACTAACCTCGATAAAGGGCATAGCAAAATTAATTTAAAATGGGTGGCGAAAGCCAAACACACTCTGGCTAGGCTTATAAATGCCCTAGGGCAGATAGCCTAGTATGAACCTATGAACCTATGAATATTAAAGAGTTACCATTGCATAATAGAAGATATATAGGATTATTATTATGTATTTCAGAAATGGATAGTGAATCTTGCCACCCATTTCAAGAACACATGACTAGTGGGTTAAAATCAGAGAAATCCAGTCTTAATTCACTGTAATACATTGAGCTTTAGCTGCTCTGGTCTATTACACCTTACAGGAAAATAAATTATATCAGCAAAAAAGGGCCAGAAGGTAAGTATGCCTATGATGGACCAGCAGCTAAAACTTCTTTTCCTTTTCATTCAGCTACACTCACCCCTTAACTAATCCACAGTCCTCTCCATCTACCATGTCATCTTTTTGCATCTTCACATCTCTATATTCATTTTATGTCACCTTACTACCTGCCATAGTACTCTCACACTTTATTCACACTCTATACTCAGGCTGAACCTTCCTTTATATCTAGTTCCTCAAATTTATTTAATGTCCAACTTCTTCACGTTTTCAAATATAAAACATCGAAACATTCACTTCACTTTGGCTTAACATGGAATAAATTCAGATACTTT
Source organism: Protopterus annectens (assembly GCF_019279795.1). Lineage (NCBI taxonomy): Eukaryota > Metazoa > Chordata > Ceratodontiformes > Protopteridae > Protopterus > Protopterus annectens. Next base: position 1,240,579,424 of record NC_056728.1, read on the forward strand.
ATAAAAAGCTAACTAATCCTTCTCTTCTCTTCTCGTATCCATCCCACCCCCAGCCCCTCCATTCCGCCATCTTCTGCCCTTAACTCCTATACAACACCCACAAAACTTTTTCTTATTTCCATTAACATTTGTAACATTAGTCCTGACATCCATGCCTTCAATCTTCAACCTTTCTCCTTATCATATATTAAACATTTACTAAAGAGAGATAAACTCTCTTCTCCTGCTGCTGCTGATCTCCCTGCTGAGTACGTTATGCTTTTTGAACGCTATAGCATACCCAGTCTGAATTCTCATTAACAGATCTATTCAAGGCTCCCACGTCCCTGCACTGTGGAAGAAAACATCTTCATTATTCCTGTCCATAAACAAATAACTCTTCTGAAATCTCTAACTTTAGGCCAGTAGACATATTGTCTCCCCTTTCTAAGATCCTGAAAAAGTGCATCCATAAGTAACTGCTTCAGTACCTCTTGCAAAATGATCACCTACTCCAACCCAGTGTAGTTTCCTACCAGGCCAAAGCACAACTACAGTTCTCCTTAACTTTTCTGACACCATTAATAATGCTAGAGACCAAGAAAAGTTTTCTAGATTTCTCACAAACCTTTGACACAGTGTCATGTGATAAACTCCTGACTGAAATGTTCTCTCTGGGCCTTTCCAAATCAAATTTTTCTGTGGTTCTCTCTACTTATCTGAAAGAAATCAATCTGTCAAATGGCTCTCTTCTTTCTCTCCTTTTCTGCTAGTTAAAATGGGTATTCCTCAGGGCTTTGTTCTCAGTTCACTGCTCTTCAGCATTTTTGTGAGTAACATATATACCTCCTCTCAGCAAGCTTGCCTTATTCAGTGTGCAGATGACTCACTTCTCATCTGCTCATCTGACAGCCCACTAAAACTACAATACATGACATAAATTGCTTTCAACTCAGTTGAACTGTGGATGCATCAAAACGTTTACTTATTCCCAAAAATACTAAGCTACTGCGATTTTTTCTAAAGTCTCATGCCAATGATAAACTTAACTTCCACACTGCCTCTTTAAACAATACAGCAATATAAGTAGTTACCCATACCAAATTGCTTTCAGTCTCCATAGATGACAACGTAAAGTTTAATTTTCAGATACAAAACTATATAAAATTATAACTATAACTATCTAAAAATAGCTTTCCGAAAGCTAGGTCTACTAGACAGAGAAAAAAGAAAAAAAAAATGCCGTACTCCTTCTAGTAGAATCACTCTAGCGTAACACTTATCTTTTACCCTCTTTTCTCTATGGCTCACCTGTTTTGACTAACATCCCGATCTCTCTTAAATTACAACTGGAGCAATTCTATAACAAGATAGCTAGATTTGCAACTAACCTGCCGCATAAAGCTCATCATTACTCTAGTACATGCTCTCAATAGGTTAGAATTCCCACATCCACTAGCCCATATACAACTTCTTCTAACCCACAAAATACTGTATAACCCCTCTACCTGGATCTTCCATCTTCTCAGTATGTCATAACTGTCTCCCAAGTCACCCTCTGAGTTCTAAAGGTAAAAACCTGCTTGAAATCTATAAAAAAAAATATGGTGCAATCATATACTCAAACTGCATATCCAAACTACGGAGCTCTATCCTAGATTCAATCAGAACTATATGCAGCCTTCATGCATTTAAATTCTCTGTCAAACAATTTATTACTAACTCATAGCTATACTCATGCACCTCATCTGTATGATCTATACTAACAACTTTACATTCTTACTAACCGAACCTTTCATCATACTATCTATACCTTTCAACACATGCCCTCTCCCTACTCTTAGGGTGGACATATATATTTTTATTTTTATTTCCTAGCATATTAGATTATAATTCCAATTATTTTATAGATACTGATTGTCATATTTGTCATTTTGTATTTTTTTTTGTTTTTACATCACTGGCACCTCCTAATGCTTTATTGTGTTTAAGTATTACATTTCTAGTACTATTATATTTAATGTCATTTAACTTTCTGGAGCTTTTCTGCCATGGTCTCCTCTGAAAATGGGTATTAATTACTTAGACTTTCCCAGTAAACAAATGTAAATAAAAAATGAAATAAATAAACAAAAGTTTTCAGAAACTTCTCTCTGCCACTTTTTATTTTATTTATTTATTTATTTATTTAATTATTTTAGTGCACCAGCACAGTGTATTACAATTTTTTTTAAAACTGTTACAGCTTTCTGACACTGTTCTGTTGTGGTTGCCATGTGTGCTGCAGTATGAAATTATACCATAATAACACAGAAAGACACACAAAAAAAATTGTAGTGTGTAGAATACTTTGGTTATGCCTCACAACTGGTGAAAAGATAGGCTAGGTAAGCACCTGCAGCCTTCAGAAGTAATAAGCTCTAGTCTCACGTTAGAGCAGTAAGAATGGTAAGCAGCCACCAGAAACCAGTGACGGGAAACAAGAAAGAGCTTTAAAACATTAAACTCTTCTTCCAGCTTTTCTTTTTTGGCTGAATGAAATATTTAACTTATGTTAATTTTTTTTGTTCTGCTGCTGTTCTGTGGTGCAGTTCTACGTGTCTTATTGAAAAGTGTTACAACTTTTAAAACTTAAATACTTAGCATTCCTACACTTGTAGTATATAGAAGCAGTTTAAGCTTCATGCACTACAAAAAATTGCAACAGGGTGTCTCCAGTCATGACCACTTTGTTATATATTCTCGACATGGGTGTCAAGATTTGCCTTTCAAGCTGCAGTCTCAAGGTGCATTTCTTGACAACCTGGTCATGATCGGAGACCTTATTGTTATGCAGTTCTGTGATATCAAAGAAGAGCACAGCAGGCTTAACCTTTTGCCATGGCAGGAGCATGATCAGTGTATTTCTTGCAACAGAGGTACATATGAATTATTTGTTTACTTCAGGTATCACTGCTGCTCTTAAAACACCATGCAGATGCTATTGATGTTACAATGTAATGTCGATAGAAACTGAAAGGATGACATTTAAATGACATGGTGTAGCAAGGCATAGCCAGACCTCCCAACCGTCCCGAATTACTCGTTTTTTACCGAGTTTTGGGGTCCAAATGAAGGGGTGCCACAATTCCCGAGTGGCACCCCTTCATTTCCAATTTCTTTGCTGCTGTTTTTTTTATTTTTTGAAATTTCGCATTGTCGGAGATGATGTCATCACGTGCGCAATGACGTTAGCTCCAACAACACTACCAGCCAGTCGGAATTGAGGTCAAGGAGCTCATATCATCATTTCCAGCTGGCTGCGTGCAGGCGGGAACTGCTGTGTGTTTTGAAAATGCTGCCAAGAGAGGGACTCAGAACTGCTGACTTGTTTCGAGGGAAGAAGCTTTGCTTATACTGCCTAGAGAGGGATGAGGGACTGCTGGATAAGTGGATATGCTGCCAAGAGAGGGACTTCACTGCCGGGAAGTGCTTTGCCTTGAAAATGCTGCTGAGAGACAGACGTAGAACTGCTGACTTGCTTCTTCTGCTTTGCTTTATGCTGCCGAGAGAGGGACTGCTGAATATGCTGCCAAGAGAGGGACTTTTGCTTCGCTATGCAGGGGAAACAGGTAAGGAAGAAAGTGTGTGTGTGTGTGTGTGTGTGTGTGTGTGTGTGTGTGTGTGTGTGTGTGTGTGTGTGTGTGTGTGTGTGTGTGTGTGTGTGTGTGTGTGTGTGTGTGTGTGTGTGTGTGTGTGTGTCTGTGTGTGTGTGTCTGTGTGTGTGTGCCTGTGTGTCTGTGTGTTATGTCGTGAAACCCTGCCAGAAGCAGTCCTTGTGAAAAAAGGCATGTAATTTTCAGCCAGGTCTTCAAAACAATAGCTTTAGCACTGACTGTGCCCAAGATAATTTTATTTAAAATGGCAGCTTGTGTTCTTGTGAAGGCAGCACCATAAGAGGGAAATAAGACCATTCTCATCTAACGAGTACCCTCTGAGAGAATGTGCGAGTGCGACCTCAACAAGGCGTGGGTACATGAAAACATGCATTCAGAGTGGCTCATGGTAACAAGCACTGCATTGTTGGCTAAACGGAGTAATGGTATTTTGTATTTCAATTTCAAGCTTCATATTCTTCATAAAATAAATGGTAGAAAACTGCTAGAATAAAAAGTTTTGTTTTAAGTTTATAAGATCAGCATTTGAAATGTTTTGTGGCTGTATTCCCCCATTATTGGCTTTGTTCTGTTTATTTGTGCTAAGAGGTCGAGAGTGTGAACTGAATTCACTAAATGATAGCCATTTAAGTTTGTCTTCCTGTCTTTCAGCAAACTGTTGATTTGGTTTAGTGGTATGTTATTCTGACTGTAGTGTAGAGATACCTTGGTTCAAGACTTGGCAGTGAAATGCATGGTGATATTTTATTCAAGCAATGTTTAAAATGCGTCCCTGTTTTTTTGCCTTTTGCCCCCCCCCAATTAAAAATAAGTGCAAGAAGCTGTGCAACATGCCTATGGCTTACACTACTGTGATATATATATATATATATATATATATATATATATATATATATATATATATGTGTGTGTGTGTGTGTGTATAAGTAGACTATCATGGAAGTGTTCTGAATAAGGCAGTTTTGTCATTATTTGTTCATGCATTTTGTTTCATTGCCTACTGGAAAAATGTTTAAACAATAAATTTAAAATCGGCTCTAACTTAAGTCTAACAAGTGTGCTGTATTACACCTTCCTGATTTTATTATATTCCTTGTATATCAAAGAACGCATGTATGTTTCTTGTTTTGTGTGCAAGGGGCTTCTGATTTGAATACAGCCCTAAGGTAATCTATGGGTTTCAATGCTGTTTAAGTGAATGAGAGTTTCAAGGGAAGAGAAGTTTTAATGCTGAATCTATTTTCATTGTGAGACAGTATTGCTTTGTTTAGCAGCCAGATATCTATTGCTGTTTGAGCATTGTGCTATAAAATGTAAAAAATAAAATCCAAATAATGTAGTAAAGCAGTATGCACACATTAGTGTTTATGGTAAATGATGTGAAATAGCCAGGTAATGGGACAGTGGAATGGCTACAGGGAGTCTCTGGTGCTATATTTTGGCTCTGTTCTGGTCTGCGTTTGAAACGTTGTATCCCACAATTCCATTGGCGTAGGCGGAGTTGGGTAATTATGTATGCAAATTTTACATTAATCAGCGTACAGTTTTGTACCTATTTTTCATGGGCCTTGTCCAGATTTTTGATATTTCCAGGTTGAGAGGTATGGGCATAGCTATCTATCCACAATCTGTGAAACAGGTAAACTTGTTGCCTCATATAATGTTAAATGGCATAATCTTTATAAAGACTTTTTTTAAATTTTTATAGAAGCAGATTTAATTGTTTTAATACATAGTGTTAAGTAATTGGAAGAGTGTCACATTGTGTATTATTTAGTAATCACAAAGGCTGCTCACCTGCACTGATAGTCCTTTGAAATTGTGGAAGTTGGGTAAATACTTATTTGTTAGAAGTTTAATAGAATACATAATTGGAAAGTTACAGAACCAAGTATTATGTTGTACTTTTGGTGGTTGCTAACAACTTCACGTGTGCTTTCTGTGGTGCTTATTTGTGTTTTGTTATGTTTTACTGAGAGGTATGGTCACAAATGCTCCAACAGGAGTTAATAAAGCATTTAGTCCTCCTGAAAAGTGAACAACCCCCCTATGCAATATTGATGTCTGGGTTCAAGTAAATTAATCTATATGGATCCTGGGTAATGATGCATATAATTTGTGATAGAAAAAGATGGAGATTTACTATCATATTAACACTGATATAAATGTAATATTGTTATTGTTCTTTTATCATTAAGTCTGGTTCTTTTTGAATTTGATGATTTTCAGCACACCTAGCCAGTGTAACCATCACCGTTCTTTAGCTTCTTGTTCAGTAATACTGTTTATCTGTCTTGACCTTTCTTGTCTTCTCCCTTTGTCTTCAGTATCCCTCTCAGCATCAGTGCCTTCGTTAGTGAAACCTGTCTTTTCATTATGTGGCCAAAAGATTTACAGACCTTTCACTGAAACTCTGGATTTATTTCCTTAAATATTGATTGATTTCATCTTCTTGCAGGACATGAAATCCTCAAACTTTTTTCTCAACAACTCAGTGAAAAGCTTTGCCTTTCCATTTCATTCCCTTACTTATAGTCTGACATTAACATTTTTATATTATTACTTGGAAAAAATTACTTTGACTATATCAACATTTGCTGATAATTTTATATCTTTTCTCTTTAATGCCTTATCCAGATTTGACGTAACCTTCCCTCTCAAAAAGCAAGTGCATTATAATTTCTCAGCTGCAGTCATCATCTGCAGAGACCATTCTCCACGTGACCCTGGTTCAAGGTGCAGCTTAACTGAAGTTGTGTTTTAGGTGCATACACTATACCTTTGCATTAACACTACCTGAGGATTGCATTCAGTGCTGCCAAGAGCCATCACACACTTGTCCTGTTTTGAACTACAGTATAACTTAAGAAATATTTTATGTGTACACTCTTCACCCTTACTTTAACACTGCCTTGGGACAGCATTGAGTTCTGGCTAGAGTCCTCCCTTATCTGCTTGTGCTTTAAAGTTCACTATCAGCTTTTGGCTGTGTACTTTTCACATGCTTAACTTCCTTTGGAAGTTACACTTATCCCTAGTGGAATCTTACTTCACACTTTTGATTGTATCCCATTTTGTATGTAATGTCATTGCTGCTGCTGCTGTGACTTCTAGTTGAGGAATCCCAGAAGTAGCGTAACCCTAATCCCACTTTGTCTATTTTAAGGGCTTCTTGTCACCTTTGCATTATCCTTTAATGAACTACTCTGCCTTGTAGAGGTCCCTCTTTTTGGTATATTACTCTTTAAATTATTACATTTTTTGGCTCTGTGACAGAACAGTATTAGCAGCTACTCATTCTTTACACAACTGAATTAACACAATGTAAATTGCTTTTCAAAACTGCAGGCACTGATCTACTCCTGCTGACATGGAAGGTGGTGTTCTTCTCCTGTTCCCCAGCTAAACCCACTCCACTCTAGTCTTATGCTGTACTGTCCACATACCTGACAGTCCAGTGACCCACTTCCATTTTAGGAAATGGCAGAACATTCTCACCATATAGAAAGAAAGATTATATTGCCATAGCAAGCAGTTTAATCACAAATATGTTTCTCACATTCATTTAATCAAAGCCTATAAAGTTCAAAATGTTCAGTTTAGATAATATAAAAGATCTTCTACTTTCAAACTCCATTTCATCTAAATAGTTATTATGTACATTACAATACCAATTATTTCTTTGTCTTTAATTTACACTGAATTTTATATGCTAGCATACAATTACCATCCTCTTAGAAAATGGGCTTACTGTACATCAGTACCCTGATTGGAAAAAGAGCATTCTCCAGCAGGGTATTAATGCACAAATAATGCCCAGTGAAAAATGAGTCCACTGCTTCATGGCAGCATATCAAGCTGCTATGGAGCTCAGACTGATAAAGCGAAACAGCCACCATTATTTTATACTCGCTAAGCAACTCTTCTGCTGTTTACCGAGTGTAAAATATATTAAAAAGAAAAAAACTGAAAAATGAAATTATGTGTGTGTGTGTGTGTGTGTTTATGCCTGTGTGTGGGTTCCCTTCAGATGACCAAAGTTCTACAACTTAGAATTTCATATGGCCTAGACCATATGATCGAAGTTTTAAAACTTCGAAGTTCTGAACAGAAATCTCCACACACTGTGGCACGGGAAATTTTCCCTTTTCCTCGCTGTAGTGTGATCTCGGAGTTGGTATATTTAAATAGCAGGGAGTGTGGGGGGGTGCAGGGGGGCTTGCCCCCCCCCCGCAAAAGTCTCCAGGAAATTTTTTTGTTTTTATTTTTATTTCAGGTGTTCAAAGTTTTAAAACTTCGATCATATGGTCTCAGCCATATGAAATTCAAAGTTTTAAAACTTCTGTCATCTGAAATAGATCCCTGTGTGTGAGACTGTATGCGTGTATGTCAGTGAAGTGAGAGTGAGCGAGTCTTTATATTACTCTCGCTAAGCAGAGCTTCTGCTGATAGCGAGTGTAAAACAAAAAAAAAAGAAAAAATTAAAATAAAGCATGTGTGAGAGTGTATGCATGTATGAGAGTAAGAGAGAGAGAGAGCAATCACTCCAGCGAAACAGAAAAGTGTGTGCATGTATGTGTGTCATGTTTCTGTTTGCAAGTGTGAGTGAATGCATGCATGAAAGCTGAGAAAGTCTGTGTGTGTGTCTGTGTGTGTGAAGTGTGAAAGCAATCAAATGATCCCTAGTGATGGAGGAAGCATTTTACACCCAAAATTTAACACTTTAAAAATCCAGGTATTTCCTTTATATTTTTGGTCCCTTACTCCTAAAAGGTTTGTGATTTATTGCCAGACATCAGACACAGAAATTACTAAATAATGACATTCATTTGAGTTTCAGATTTCATATCCTTCAGAAAATACATGTGAACACAAATCCTGTTCTTCTAGCAACTTTCAATCAAAGTTTATAAGAGCAATATTTAAAATGTGTTCCTATTTCTTAGCATCCCCCCCCCCCCCAATTATGTCAGGCTTTGTCCAGATTTCATGTTCTAAGAGGTTGGCAGGCATGTCTAAGAGGTGAAGAGGTACCTAAAACTGCTGCTGCTGCTGCCAGAGATCATTCTCTCACTGTGTGTCACACATGCTACCAGGGACCGTTCGATTGCTTTCCTTCACTCATACTCTCTCTCTCTCTCTCTCTTTATCTATCTCTCTGTCTGTCTCACACGCACACACACACACACACACACACACACACACACACACATACACTTTTCTATTTCGCTGGAGCAATCACTCTCTCTCTCTTACTCTCATGCATGCATACACTTGCACACACACTCTTTATTTTAATTTTTTCTTTGGTTTTGTTTTACACTCGCTAAACATCAGAAGTGCTGCTTAGAGAGTGTAATATAATGGCTTGCTCACTCTCACTTCACTGGCATACACGCATATACTCACACACACAGACATAAACACACACATAATTTCATTTTTCAGGGTTTTTTCTTTTTAATATATTTTACACTCACTAAACAGCAGAAGTGCTGCTTAGCGAGCGTAAAATAATGGCGGTTGTTCCATTTTCCCAGTCTGAGCTCCACAGCAGCTTGATATGCTGCCATGAAGTGGCAGACTCATTTTTCAGCAGGCATTACTTTTACATTAATACCCTGCTGGAGAACACTTGTTCTCTAATCAGGGTACTGTACAGTAAGCCCATTCTGTAATTCTTGTGCTGTGGTTTGCTGTGGCCTGCTGTGTTTCAATAAACTGTTTTTGTGGTGGAAATGGCTATCCAGTGCTCTTTTGTTGTCCATTCTGTAATGTTCTGTAATGCATTAGCTGAAACTTGAACACAAGTTTCCTTTTAGACCATCAGATAGATTCTCATGGAGACATGGACAACTGAGTATATTGCAGCATTGCCCATGTGCCAGACCAATCTTTGTACTGAGATATACCAGTGTCTTGTTCTTCTTTTGCAAAGTACCGTATGTGTGTATATTTACATTTATGCATATCTGTTTATCATGTACTCTCCTTGGCACACTGACTGCAAGACCAAGTTTTAGCACATATGTGTCAAAGAATTCATAGAGCTGTCATGCTTCTTAACCATGAAAATGAGAGAAATTTTGAAGTTTTAATGGTCAAGCCTATTCTATTGTGTGTTTTTCATGCCTCAATATGAGTTCAAGGGCTTAGCTTTCTAATTTCAAAACTCCAAAAACTGTTGACTTACGCATGAGTCTGTTCATATTCAACCTGATGAAACATATATTTCATCATGTTTCCCAATGCTGAAAGCCTCTAGTTAGTCAGACCTCCTTTCAAGACTACCAGAGGGGAAATACCAGGTGATATAAAAAAAAAAAAAAAATGATGCTGTCAGCAAACAAAAGTTATAATTATGGAAAACACCTTCAGGAGGAAGCCACTAATGCCTGTTTTTTTTTTTTTTGACAATGGATAGTAATCCAATTCCTTACCTCAACAACTTTATCTAAAATGTTTAATACTGTCTATTACTGCAGAACTTGTCAAATTGTGTAAATAATGGAAATAATATAAATGTTGTAAATAATGTAAAAATGTAATTGTTGTTTCCTGTGTCTACCACTATGTTTATAATATTGTAGGCTGGTCTGCTATAGCACCATAACCTTGTCTGCGGAGATTGTACTCCATTATTTGTTATGTCCTGTCTGCTCATTGAGCCCAGTTTGTGATTAAAGTTGTAATTCACTGTAAAATGTATTTTACATATAAGTGTCCTTTTTGTTTCTACAGATACCATAGTAATATAATTTAACAAGCAAGTTTTAAGAATAGCATTATTTTCCTTGATAGAGTATAGCTTACTTTCATTGTTTTTTTTTCTCAAACAGTGCCATACTGTCAACCTACTTTTTAAATGAGAGACTAAACATTCATGGAAAACTAGGCTGTGTGCTGAGCCTACTTGGATCAACAGTTATGGTGATACATGCACCAGAGGAAGAGGAGGTCAACTCATTGCATGACATGGAACTCAAACTGAAAGATCCAGGTTTGTGGTAAAAACCTGAAGAATTCTTTGATGGAAACAGACCTGTAAAAAATAAAAAATGTAGACAGGCAAAGGTGTGCGGTGTGAGAAATGCTAATTGCAATTGAATGTGCTCCTCCTATTATTTTAGACAACTTTGCCATACTCAGATGTCCATCCATTCCCACTACTGTAGTAGCCTTTAGCTGTATGAGATGGATTCTGTCTGGGATACAACCAGCTAGCTTTAAGAAGCTCTGGTTCCCTCCCACACATTCACTGTGACTGCTAATTGACCAGTCTCAAGGAGGTAAATCAGCAGCCAAAGTGAATCTGTCTTTGGTACATTCTTGCCAACTTTTAGAGATGCAGCCCTTAGGTTCATAGGTTCATAGGTAGGTACAGGGCTAGCTGCCCGAAGGCATATATTAGCACAGCCACGTTGTGTGGTATTCACCACCCCTTTGGTTAGTTCCCTAGGCCTTTGCTCTAGCAGCTAGTACCCTTGGCCCCTATCTAGTAGAGCTGTTGGTATGATCCCTGGTGTGAACTTTCTGTTACCCATCCACTCGTCAAGGTTCCTCTTGAAGAGTGATAGTGAGGGGCTCTGTCTTATGTAGATCGGGACTTTGTTCCACAGCAAGGGAAATCTTTGCGAAGGGAATCTATCCCTTCAGCATGTTCTATTCATTGTTGTGCTGAGGTTTATATCCCTAGAGCATGTAGCTGGAGTAGATTTGGTTTTGCTAAGATGGAGCATGTTCAACAGTTCTGGGTTGGACATGGCTCTATATGTTAGACAGAGATCGCCTCTGAGAAGGTGGTATGCAACAGAGAAAAGCCTTAGTTTTTTCAATCATGCTGCATAGGGCAACTGTTTAAGGCCAGTGATCCTCTTAGTGAGGTACCTCTGTGGTCTCTCCAGTTGCTGGAGATGCCGAGCCAAGTACATTCCAGCTGGTGCATTGTACTCAATAATGGGTCTGATGAGGGAAGAGTAGAGGGGCACAACTACATCCTTAGATCTTGATGCGAACCCTTTTGTGATCAGATGGGTCACATAGAAGGATTTTCTAACCACCTTGGCAACACGGTTATCAAAGGAAACTGACTATCTACTTGGGTCCCTAGATCCCTTATTACTTCTTCAGATTTCAGGGGGTTACCTTATCCAAAGAGGATTACTACACATTTTTTAGCATTTAGCTTGAGACCATGGCTTTGACATCATGCATCAGTCTCATTAAGGCCCTTCTGGAGGATATCCATGTTGGCCAGAGACTCTGTTATAGCACCCAGTTTGCAGTTGTCTGCGAACTTGGTCAGCACAGCCCTTCAGTGCTTGCCTGTACTTCTGAGAAGTATATGCCAAACAGGAGGGGCCCCAGGACAGAGCCCTGAGGCATACCGCTCATTACTGGTCTGGATTCAGACATAGATCCCGCTACTTTTACTTTGTGAGATCTGTCTGAGAGCCAGTTTGTGATCCATCTTGTGACGTAAGGGTTTATGCCCAGGTTGGTGAGTTTACTAATAATACCCAAATGGGGAATGGTGTCAAATGCTTTAGCAAGATCAAGGTAAGCCGTGTGTACCTCCTTTCCCTTATCTATAGCATGAGTAACTGTCTCAAAGAAGTCCACCAGGTTCAGGAGGCATGATCTGCCCTTGGCGAAGTTGAACTGTGTGGGGTCAAGTGTTTGGAGGTTCCCAATCTCTCCATTTAATAGTTCCATAATGATTCGCTCCATTGCCTTACAGATCAGACTGGTCAGGCTTATTGGTCGGTAGTTCCCAGGGTCAGTTGTGGGCCCACCCTTGTGCAGCGGAACCACCGTTGCTGTGCGCCATTCTATGGGCACATATCCTGTCGAGAGGCTGAGACTAAACAGGGTATTCAGATGTGGGGTTAATTCATTTTGGAGCTCGTGTATGACACAGCCCGGGACACCATCTGGTCCCATGGAGGCAGTGTTTTTAGCTTTAGATAGAGCCTTATTAACCAATGTATCTGTAATAATTGGAGTAACACAATCCCCTGGAATAGTAATAGGCCCTGTAGGTGGTGAGGGGGGGGGGGTTTGCACTGAACCTGTCAGCCAAGATGTTGGCAATGTCAGTGGGGGTCAGTGTATTTTGTTCCATTTTGTACTAGCTCGGAACAGACCTGAGCATTGCCATTTAGGTTTTTGACGTAGCCATAGAAGGCCTTATGGTTATCCTTGGCATCCTTGGCAACTTTCTTTTCGAAATTGGCTTTAGTTGACTTGATGAGGGCCCTCAATTTCTTACTAATGCTGATCAGGGATGATTTTTCTACTTGAGATTTGGCCTTTTTTTGTATAAGTCTCCTCCTTTTATTGTATAGTTTGCTTATGGCCGGGGTCCACCAGACTGGTTTCTTCTTGATTGAGGAAGGAATCTTGTTTTTATTTGGGATAGCACGGTCCATGCAATCCTGAAGCTGTATATAAAGTGCCTTGGTGTAGGATTCTGCATCCTGGATATCATTTTCCTTCTACAAGGGAATAGTGAAGCTTTCCACTTCTGACACAAGTAGTTTGAAGTTTGCTTTGAAAAGGTTTTTTACGATGGTTTCTTTGACTGGGGGAGGTGGAGGGGTGAGGACATCCAGGGTTATCAGTTTGTGGTCTGATCTGACCAGAGAGGGAGTGATAACGGGTGTGGTACAATGGGCGCCCATATTTGTGATGACTAAATCCAATATGTTGTCCCCTCTAGTGGGAGAACATACCAGTTGTTCAAGGGCATTTGAATTTATAAATTCTATGAACCTCTGGGCATAGGAGTTAGAACTTTGGTAGTTCACCCAGTCTATACCAGGGTAGTTTAAATCACCCAAAATTATGGTGTTGGGTAGGACCTTTATATTTTCCAATGCCTCAAACATGCTGAGTGAGCATCTTGGGACATGGTGGGTGAGCTATAACAGGCTAAGACTTGAAATGTGGTTTTGCCTGCTGATGGTTGCGCATGGATGATCTCTTGGGCATCATGCTGCGCCACTAACCTGGAGATGTGGGTATCCTTGATGAATATGGATACATCTCTGCCCTTTGTACTGCGATCCAGTAACTGAGGCCGGAAAGTATGATATGAATTGTAACCTGGTAGTGCTGGGGTGCTCTCCGGAGCCTTGAACCAGGTTTCTGTCACTGCACAAACATCAATTTTCTCCATACTGAGGAGTGCCTGGAGTGCGTGCATTTTGAGGTTGAGATTTCTGGCATTGAGTAGCATTACCCTTAGTTTTTGGTTACCTGTACTGGTTACGATGGTTGGTTTGTCCTTTGAGCCTTGCCTAAAAAAGGCACTATGGGGACGGCAAATCTTAGACTTCACAGAAGACTGCAGTCGACTACTGGCTTTGTTTCTGGTAGACAAGTCCCAATAGAGGAATCTTTCCACGTGGAAGTTATTGCCCTTTTAAGAAAATGCCTTATTTCTTTTTCTGATTAAAACAGTATTTCTTCTTTGAGAAACCCAGTATTTTTCATAATATCAGAAGTTTCTTCTCAGGGACCACTGTTGTTAGTCAGTGGTGATTTTGACTATTTGGGGGCTATTTTTGTGGAAAAATAAGTGCTGCTTATGCAAACTTTGAATTATTTGACTAAAAAGTTTAGTTAATTAGCGAACGGGCAGGAGTGTATAGTGAGCGTGTGTTGTTTGTATATATTTCATGACATCTTATTTTCCATTTTGTTCTGATGGCAAATTTTGTGTGCTGCTTTTGCAGTTACTAATGAAGGGATTGGGAAAGGTAACGTCACTGTAAGTCTGCTGCATGTGAACAGTTAATGACTACTTACCTCCCAACTGATTTGGCCCAGTAGAGTTTAGCACTTTTGACATCTCCTCCTTTGCCACAGCATGACTATTTTCCCAGGTGCTGGTGATGCTCCTCCCATTGTACCAAGAAAGAAAGCAATAACAACTTACCAAAGTGCCCTTGCCAACATCACTGGCTCATTTTATGCCTCAGTCAATGGTAGGTGAACCTGTATTTTTTTGTTGTTGTTTTTCAGACCACTCACTTACCACTCCAGCTTTCACTGGCATAATCCTCTTTCACAGTTCCAGTTTCTGATCCAGGCATGGGAGAACCATCATTTGTGGGTCAAGGGAACACTCTGCAAGATGCTGCTTCTTTGAGTAGTCATCATCTAGTGTTCTACCTGTAAGAAAAAACAAAAGGTTAATCATGATTTTTCTGAAGAAATGGCGCCAGTTTAACCAGACATTTGTTACAAACTATAAATCCTGTTATTCAAAAGTACTTATCTGGGGGCATAATTAATAAAGGACTTCTGAGGACATCGGGACTAATGCACAGTGGTACAGCGGTTTGGGTGGTGCAGTGGTACAGCAGATACTGTTTTTGTCAAATATCACAAGGTTATGTGGTTCAGTTCTTGGCTGGGGTGCTTCAAAGACATACATCTGGAGTGTTTCTCCCTGGGTCTCCACTGAAAATGGTCTTTGCCCCAGTCAGGCTTTCCTGGTAAACAAATAATAAATAAATAAAATAATTCTGGTATGGATAGAGCTAGGGCTTCTTCTTCCACAGACTCAAAGACCCATATCTCAGATTCAGAGGATACCTGTATATTTAAACCTCCAGCTGAGGAATTATTTTTTAATCAGAGTATTACTAAGATGAATGAGATGGTTTTTATGTGAACAAATTGAAGCTGCCCCTAAAATGAGGAGATACTATGATATATTACAAATGGCTAAGCCTCATTTTCACCCATTCCTCCCATTCTGACAGCATTGGAGAATGTGTAAAAATGTAGCCTATAATAACCCTAATACCAAACCATCAGCCACTAGTAAGGCATACAAACTGTATAAAGTATCTCAGACTAGTACATTTATTTTTTCTCACCTTAGATCTGACCCATTAGCAGTATGTATACCTTTACCGGGTGGCAACTAATTGCTCTTCAATATCAACCTTCTCCTGGAGGCAAAAAAAGCAAGATATTGGATCATTTCGGCAAGAAAATGTTTTTGTTTTCTGCTTTAGGTTTCAGAAGTCTTAATTATCAGGCATACATAAGAAAGTTTATACTAACTTATATGGCTAGTCTGAAAGACTTTTCTGCCAGCCTTCTTGCAGAAGGTAGGCCATTTCTTAACCCAATGTTTCTACTCTTTCTCAGGTATCTAAACATGCTCTGAAGGTTATGTATGATTGTGCAGATACTATGTTTAAGGCCACTGTTACTGCTACAGTTGTGAGGAGATGTAACATAACCAAAAGTTTGCTGATGAGACATACTTCTCAATCTCTTAGAACAAGAAATCCGGACAAAACCATAAACAACGGAGGGAGAAAGTCCCAAAATTAGGACAATTTTTAAATATTGCTCTTACAAACTTAGAAAGTTGATAGAATAGCAAGTTTTGAGTTAGTATGAATTTGCTGAAGGGTATAAAGTCTAGAACTCAAATGTCTGTCATTATTTTCTGTATTCAGTCTTTAATGGCTTGCCAATAATTTTCCAGTAAAGCACAATTTTTTGAAAAACAGATGAAAAATATGAGGCAAAAATCTGTACAGTTGAGATGTATGTGATAAGATAAAGTCTGAAATTGTAGATTCTGCTTTAAACAAAGAGGTATTGTTTGGTGCATCAGCTACACAGGTCTTCAAACAATTTGATTATAGTGGAAAATTAATGCAAAGAGTGTTTAAAATGCTTCCGTTTTCCCAATTTAACTCTTTCAAGTCTGCCTTAACTTTTAAAAAGCCAAAAACAATCCATGCCATAGTCTGGCAAACAATGAACAAAAGAAAGAGATGGCCAGAGGGGAACAGCAGTAAGAAACAGGGGTACACTCTGAAAACGGACAGTCTAATAGCTCAGATTGACTATGCTAGCATTCTTTCCCCTGCCTTGCCCACCTGTCACATCTCAACAAAGCTGTCACAAAAATAGCTGTTAAAATTCTCCTTTAGTTGCAGATTGTTTCTGACTTTTGGGTGTTAAAAGTGGTTCATGAGAGTTACAGGTGGCACTTGGATACAAAGACCTCCTTTCAGGGCAATATCTCCCCATCTCCAATCCAAACAGAATTGTTTCCTCAGGTTATAGTACATTTACACACCCTAGGAGTCATAGAACCAGTGCCTTTAAATCAAAGGGGCAAATGTTTCTATTCTAAAATGTTTCTGATAGCAAAGAAAGAGCCTGCTTTGAGACCTGCACTAAATACTCCCTTTCTAAATCTGCTTGTGATAGTACCAAACTTCAAAAAAGTTGACCCTTCAGAGTCTATTACCCTCATTCCTCCCCAGAGTTTCATGGTAATTTTAGACCTACAAGTTGCTTATCACCATATCCCCATAGCTGTATGCTTCAAGAAATTTCTCAGATTCTGTTTCTGGGTCATGTTATCACTTCTTTGCATTATCTTTTGGCATATCTACAAGTGTAAGGGTGTTTATAAAATGTGTAGCTCCACTCTTAGCCTATTGCAGCCTTAATGACATTCACATTTTCCTTACTTGAGCGACTTTCTTTTCTTTTTTTTAAATAGTCTTTAAATAGTTTTCTCACAGATGTCTAGCTTGAGTTATGTCTCTGCTGAACAACCTGGACTTCCAAATAAATGTACAGAAATTCCCCTTGACTCTATCACACAGAATCGTGTTTAAGGGTTGCTTTCTAAGACATCTCTCAGCAAAAGACTTTTTTGACACAGGCAAATGTTAATTTTCATCTGGAAACTCTCCTGAACTTCTTCAGTTTGTCTCATACTTCTACAAGAGAATTTCACAGGATACTAGGGTTCTTGTCTTCTGTGATTTACGGGACTACTCTGGCAAACTTACATGTGAGAAAGATTCAATGGCTTATATAAAGCAAATGCATACATTTGCATGCTCTGGAATATTACATTCCAGTTTTGGGTTTTATAAGATAGGAAATGGATTCATGTAGACATCAAATACAGCTGAGCCTCGCAGCACAGTTATCTCAGATTTTGTTGTAGGGGGAGGGGTGTTTCAAAGGGGGTAAAGATGAAAAAGGCCTGTGGAATTCTTCAGGCAGACCAAACCACATATGTTGACTGTGATCCATGCCTTGAAATGTCTTCATCAGCTGTGCTCCCTGGGTCCTTTACAGATGAGAACATGCAACACCACACTGATGTGTTGCATACTACACCACATTCTGTAGATAGGCAGGCCATGATAGCTTGCAGCATTCTTTAGCATCTTACATTCCATCAGAGCAAAATGTAGTGGCAGAAAAGCAGATCAGGACCAAGATAAACCCCCACTAATGGAAATTGAATGAGGAGGTCTTCTAGGAGTTTATCCTGTCATGGGGAACAGCTTAGACAGCTATGTTCTCCTCCTTTCAAAATAGATAACTAAGCAAATTCTATGCCAGGGCCCCTTACAAGCAAGTGTACAAAACAGATGCCTTTTCATTCCCCTTAACAGGAATCCTCCTTTATACATTTCTACCCTTTCCACTGGTGTCTAGGGTAATTCTGAAGATTCAGAAGGACTTGCAAAAATAATTTTGATGACTGCCATTTGGCCCAGGCAACATTGGTTCTCCCTTTTTTATGAAATGGAACAAGGGCAGTTACCACAAGCCTTAAAGACTAGACCTACTCGCACAAGACAGGAGGAGTTTGATACACCCCAGCCCCAAAAAACTGCAACAAATTACCTGGGTGATTCAGTTTTTATACCTTTTAGGCACTTATTTCATGAGGACCTGCAGTATGTACTAAAGGAGGTAAGAAAACCTGCTACTACAAAAATCATGTATTAGCAAATGGAAGAGCTGTTCTAGTTGGTACCTAGCCTATAACCAGGGTCACATCAGGGATTGGGTACCAGTGGTGCTGAAATATTTGTGAATTACTCTCCTCTGGCTTTGCTTATTCCTCCATGAAGGTTTTTCTTGTGACCATTTCAGCATGTCTGCATATGGATCCTCCTTGTTCCTCTCTGTCTGAAAGCAGTTTTTCACCTGAGCAGGTTGCTCCTCCTTGGGATCTTAACTTTGTGCTGGAAAAGGTAATTGTGTCTCAATTTGAACCTGCTCATCAGGTTGATTTGAGGTTCATGACTTGGAAAAATGTATCTCTCATTGCTCTGACATCAGTATGAAGATATCTAAGTTGCAAGCTTTCATGGTGGGTAAGCCTTATTTCATATTCCACAGGGATAAGGTCTCATTAAGAGCAAACCGCTTTCTTATGCCCATAGTGGTTTCAGGATTTACTTTGAATCAAGCCATTAATCTCCCTGTCTTCTATTCATATCCTAAAATGGAGAGAGAGGAAGATTCTACATACTCTGCAAATGCCTACGCAGATCTGGTACTATCCTGACAGATCTAAGTCCATTATGAAAGCTGATCCAGTCTTTTATTTCTTATTATTGGACAGAGAAGGGACATCATATGTCCAAACAGACAATTTCTAGGCCTTCGTCCTGTGCTATTTCCTTTTGTCATACACATCATGGTAAATTCATTCCAGGCAGTATCATGGCACATTCTACTAGAGCATTGTCTTTTTCAATGGCATACTGGTATACAATGGACTCTAGAATCATTCTAGAATACATGATCTTCTATGCGTAAATGTACAAAGCATTGCAAACTGCATTCCTTTTCCAGGTCCAGAGCAGGCTTTCCTTGGACCATTATCTTGGTGATCCGGGATCCATATCCTTCTTACTTCCAGGTCGGATAAACTTTAGTAATCTCTCCATATTGCCTAAAGGTGATAGCAGCAATGTGAATGATGACTATAGTACAGTTGTGTAAGTTGCACTTACTCAAACAATAGATGTTTGAATTCTTCACTACATCAGTAGCAGCACCCACTGTCCAGTCCCCTGCTCTTTTACATAGTTGTATTTGGAATATAAGGTGTTGTTTGGTTTAAATTATATTATTGTATATTTTACACTTTAGGGAAAGTTAGACTATTCTCTCCCTCTGAACAGGCAAGAAAGTCCTGAATAGAGCTTCTTTCCTTTAAGCTGGAAATCAGCAGTCAGAGTGAATGTGTGGGAGGGAGCCAAAGCTTTGAAGCTGGCAGCTGTTGTATCCTGGGCAGGATACAACCCATAAAGCCTAAGTACTACTGCAGCAGTAAGGGACTAGATTATCTACTGTAATGGGTAGGTGCAACTTACACAAATGTACATTCTGTGACTGCACCTAACTGCATAGATCTCATAGTATGTTGCAAAGCAGAGTAACAAGAACAAACAAAGTAGACATCTGTAACAGTAGTGCACTGGACACCTGAAATGCTGCGATACTGGAAGACAAGATCATATAGAATTCAAGAGATGGTTTGTGTCAGTCCACAATGCTTTGTACCACTAAGTGCAACAAATGAAGCATCTCTGTAAAGAACAGTTTATGAATATTGTTTGTATGGTAGCTGAAATCACATGTCCACTATTACCAGTGTAAAAATGAGTTGAAATAGGCATGCATAGGACAGTAAGAGGTGGAGAGTGCAAACAGACAGAAGCACACAGGGATGTCAGCTTGACAGGAGTTTTCATCTACTCAGTAAGCTAGCAGCAGAAAGAGGCTGTGATATAGGTATCCAGCACTCCTTATCTTCAGCTTCCTCATCAGGTAGACCAGGAGAATGGAGAGAAAAAAAATGTATGCATGATATTTAATTTAAATATAACTCAAGTCTAAGGCAGATAGCACTGATACCCACCCCTATATGCCATGAGCTCTTTCAGCCTTCATTGACATGTCATCCTATTGAGATGGTTTGCCTAATGAAGTGAAAGTTAAAAGTGCACACATTAATAATATTTGCTTGAGGATTATACATTTAACTTGGAAAAAATACAAACACACATATGTATAATATATATATATATATATATATATATATATAAAGAGAGAGGGAGATCGAGAGATAGTATGTGTGTGTGTGTGTGTGTGTGTGTGTGTGTGTGTGTGTGTGTGTCTGTGTGTGTGTGTGTGTGTGTGTATATATATATATATATATATATATATATATATATATATATATATATATATATAAAGAGATATGAAAATGACAAGGAAAACTGAGTATTCATATTTGTAGCCACACACATGCACACACATTTATTTTACAAAATGGCCAAGGAAAACTGGTCAGTCATATTTCTAGCTGTTATGTTTCGTGCAAACTAGTGCAGGCATCCTAGAACTCATTAACTCATAGATTCCTGCTCCCTGACAGACTTCAAACTCAACAAACGTCTACTGTTTGGAAAAGTTATTTAGCAGTGGGGATGTCTAACACAAAAGTACCCCAGAATCAAAGAAATAACTCAAAAACTATACAACAGAAATTAACACCTAACTTCCAATGGGTTAATAAGCCTGCCTAAAAAAAATATCACAAAACAGAATTTGGGACTGTGACACAAATTACCCACTAAAAACTCATATTTCAGTACATTACCTAATTAGGAACACTAATAAAAATAGGAATGTAAAAACATATGTCTCCTGAAGAAAGTGAAAGCATAAACTGCAGAAATAAAAAAATGAAGCACCTAAGGAAGATTTGGGAAGTGAATAACACGAAAAAGTTCCCCATAGCAACAGAAAGCAGCCACACTAAATTAGCAGTCAGACTACACACGCGCACACACACACACACACACACACACACACATGCTCACAGACACACACACACACACACACACACACACACACAAACATACGCAGTAAAAAGACTGCAGGCATTGTTTGACCTAAGAGATGCATGTCTGAAAATATAGTATAGAAAAGTAAAGCAGTACATGATTACCATAGAAACCAGTAAAGGCAGCATGTGTACCAAAAGCTAAACCAACTTAAAAAATTATGAGAGTGAAGGAGATTTACTGTTTATATATGTTTATTCGGTTCTTGGGAGTTGCCACCAAAATAATTACCTCTGTGAATATTTTAGGTGCAATAAGCATATCATCAGCTATATCAGCTTAACACTGATGGTGAGTAGTATTGTTGCTTGCATGTCTGTCTTTCAGTTATTTATTATTTATTTAGTGACATTTGATCACCTGGAAAGTGTAGGTGGGTAGGTGGCTATTTTCAGCTGATTTCTGGGAAGAAAAGGTCTGATGTATTACAACAACATTTTAAGACAATCATTTTGCAATCTTCAAAAATAACATAAAAACATCTACTGTTTTAATAATTATACCAAATTAAACATGATGTGAAAGGATTGGTTAAGAATAGATACAACTTATATGACAATGATTTAATATTTAGACAAGTTTTAGCCAATATTGAAAAATTAAGGGTAATTTAGTAGAATACAAACAGGAATTGCGGTGCAGTGGTAGCATTGTTGCCTCACAGCAAGAGGTTCTCCCCTCCGATTCTCAGCTGGAGTGCGGGGAGTGCCTTCTGTGTGGAGTCTGCATGTCCACCCCGTGGTTGGGTGGCGTTCGAAAGACATGAGTAAATGGGCGTGCCTTCGTTAAAGGTTGGACATCGAGCTGGCACATTGGCATTCGTGAAAATCTTCTGCCAATCATTAGTGGACTTGAGTTCCGCTGTGGTGACCCCTAACCAGGAAAAGCCGAAAGACAACAACAACAACAAACAGGAATTGCAATATGAAGAGAGAAAAAACAGGGTTGTAGCATATTTAGAGTCGGAGAGAGAAATTGATTGAAGTGAGGAAGTGAGTGAAGAAGGGGACTAAGGAGTTGTATGAACAGGTACTTGTTCATGTATAGAAATATAGTTTTTCCTGGGAATGAGTGAGAACAGAGCCAGATTTTGAATAGGAAGTCTTTCAGAATGATTTAAAGGGGTAGAAGGAGGGTAGTGACCTGAAGGATACTGGTAAGAAGTTCCTGACCTTAGCAGCAGGGTATGAGTGCAGACCATGTCTAGCAGATTTAATAGTTCTGTGGACAGAAGAGAGTTCTTGGATTAGTGACTGAGTGGGAACATAGTTGTATAGAATGGTACACACTGCTGGACAAGCAGATGGATGCTGAATAACTTTGTAGGTGGTAAGAAGCTGTATATATGTTAGTTGAGGGGGTAGTTCTAACCAATTTTAGGCACCAGTGATATACAGTGGTGGGTCCTGAAAGGGGTATTTGCTGCAAATTTAACCACTTCATTATATCATTGTTCAAGTCTTGATTTTGTAATGACTGGATGTTAGTAAGGACTGGAGCACCATAAAGTAGTGACGGGAGGTGATAAGTATTGATAAGTTTAGTTTTATTTCCATTGGCAGGAATGTTTGTGGCTCTGTAAAGCATCGCTAGTTTTTCGTGATTTTTTTATGCAATTTTGTATATGCAGGTTAAATACAAGATTGTCATGCACTATTAGTCTTAATAATTTTTTATGAGAAGTGATTTCAATGGTTGTATTATTAAGACAGAGAGAGAAAGTTGTTTGAGTTGCAACCAAAATTATTATTACTGTGAATGTTTCTAAGACTGTATTACCCAGAGTATATGTGTTTATAAAGCCCTGGGCTAGTGATATATATGTCTCTTCATCTGGAATCATTCACCTGACAGAATTACTTATGCTGAGGTGTTATGCAGTGGTAGCACCTGTTTATAAACTGGTCTGTGCAATAGCAAAAACAGTTTATCAGTAGAGTCCCTTGAATGAGTACCCTGAATGTTTAGACCAGAATTCCACACAGTTCAAAATTTATAATTCTGTTTACATGTACGCATTGTTATGGATATTGTATATAGTTTATTATATTTGTTTGTACATATTTTCTATGATCTTTGACTTTTAAAAATTAAAAACGTATCTGAGTAAAAAAAAAGTTATAATTCTGCATAGTTACCATTTAGTTAAAATGGGCAGAGGAACTATTTTACATTAAAATAGATTTTAAAACATGTACGTAACATACATAAACTACTAAATGAAAAATATAAAATTCAAGCTGCCAAAAGAAGACAGATACCCTTTTTATGTGTGAAATAAGGCATGCATGTGTGCATATGATATGGATATTACTACGTACTCATGGATTGTGAGGCTATCATCCCTCAGGTTCTTGTCTCAAAACACCTGTACAGTGCACTCCCTTGGTATCTTAATACATGCACGTATGCGCAAATGTATATATTGTTTATAGTTAATTGCTTTGCAAATTTTCTGTTTTAATTTTTTTGAACTATGATATTTTATATAAATTGTTGCTCCCTTTTCACCTTTAGCATACTTGAAAATGGTCCTTGGGCCAATGTAACAAATAAAAAAATAAAATAAAATGATATATATAAAATATATATACATATATATATATATATATATATATATATATATATATATATATATATATATATATATCTGTAAAAAGGAATACATATATATATATATATATATATATATATATATATAAAAAGTATACACACCTATGTGAAAATGCCAGGTTTTTGTGATATAAAAAACTGAGACCACAATAAATCATTTCAAAACATTTCCCACCTTTAATGTGACCTATAACCTGTACAATTCAACTGAAAAACAAATAAATCTGTTAGGGGAAAAATAAAAAAACGTACAATACACTGGTTGCATAAGTGTGCACATCCATAAACTAATACTTTGTTGTGTGTGTACACCCTTAAACTAATACTTTG